>NW_027419913.1:0-55008 GCF_009905375.1 Apium graveolens
GGCTCCTTGCAATTTCTAGCCATATGGCCTACCTTGCCACACTTGAAACAAGCCAATCAGGCTTCCTTATTTCATTTGAACATTCCGAAGAATAATGCCCCTTCTGGTTGCACTTAAAACATGTTATATCCAGCTTATTACACCTCCCCGGGTGTTTCTTTCCACAGTTCTTGCATTCTTGCATCTGGGGCCTGCTATCATTTCCCGGTTGTCCAGCTTTCTGGAAACGGTTCTTCTGAGCTCCATTCCCGGGTCTAAACTTCTGAAACTTTTTGTTCTGACCTCCACCATTCTTTCCAAACTTTCCTCTGAACTTTGAACTTCCTTGCTCTTGCTCAGAGCTTTCAAACTTCCTCTTTCTTCCTTCATTTTCTCTTCGAGCAGCTTCCCGCTCACCTTCTACTATCATGCCTTTTGAACCAAGGCAGCATAGTTCTTGATCTCCAACATTGCTATTTGACTCCTAATCCACGGCTTAAGTCCCTGCTAGAACCTCTTAGCCTTCTTTGCTTCAGTATTCACGTACTCTGGCACGAACCTCGCCAACTCCGAAAACTTCACCTCATATTCTCCTACCGACATTTCCTCCTGTCTAAGATCCAAAAATTTCATCTCCAACTGATCTTGCATATAACTTGGCAAATATTTTTCCAGAAACATCTCAGTAAACTTCTCCCAAGATAAGTCTTTGCCTTCCAACAACGCCTTAGAAGACTCCCACCAGAAACTTGCTTTATCCCTCAAGTAATAACTTGTGTACTGAGCTTTCTTATCGTCCTTAACTTCGGCTAGCTCAAAGGCTTTTTCCATCTCTCTCAACCACGACTGTGCTTTAATCGGATCTGGCAAACCTAAGAACTCTGGAGGGTGAACAGATTGAAAGTGCTTGAAATTTCCAACTTTTGGGGTCACAGGTTGTTGCAAAAGCTGAGCAAGTCTGCTCATCAAAGTGGTTTCTGGGTTTATTTCTGGGTCTTGGGTGGGAATTTCTTCTTCTTGGTGATCTGGTGAGTTGGCCATTTCTTACAAACCTGATTGAACAATTATTTAGCAATACGATAGCATGGCATACATACAACAACAATTTTTATGAAATCTTTTTTGTGGGTTTTAAGTTTTACCCAATTTGCACATGCAATCCTATTACTACATAATTCTCATATCAGTGTTGTTTTATCATGGCACGGAATAGGGTTTTACGATCTTTAGACATGGTTGTACAAAAAACATGGCATTGAGAACAGTTTATAAGATAAACAAGGTGCACAAAGGAAAGCAAGATAATAGATTTATTTAAATTAAGGGTTACATAGGAAATATTCTGGATTTTAAGGTTCTGAAACAAGGTACAATAAATAGCAGGGTTAAACAGAGGAAAAACTGGAAAACATCCCCCTATCTACCCCTAACTTCCAACTACTACTATTACTACTCTGGTCTGAAATACAACAAGATAAATGAAAAAGGGATCCCGGCATCTGACCAAGTATCCCAAAGCCTACCGGCGCTGAAAACAACAACAACAATCTACGGGCTCAACCAACAGTCCCGTCTAATCATCTAGGATCTCTCTCAACACAACCAACATCCAGCGAATGATCTTATGCAGCCTCCGGGCCTCAGCATCAGCATCACTAGTGGATGGTCCCTCATCCAATCTCCTCCTGACAACCTGCTCCACCAACTGAATCCTAGCTCTCCATTCCTCCAACCCCACTGAGGTCCTCTGCCTAGAGTCTTGAATCAACCTATCTACCAAAGCTCCTAACTCAGGAATGCGGGAGTACACAAAGTCTCGGTCCTGGGCTAACTTGCCACCAACACTGACAGGAACAGTCTTAGGCATCTCCGACTCTGGCTCAGGGGCAGGGGTCTCTGAATCAAGCCTCAAGGGTGAAATCTGCATAGGGATCTCACTACTCTCAGAAGGGTCCTCCTCTGGGTCTGAACTAACATATATAGGCTCCTCTGGAGAGGGTGGAATAGGGTCCACAGGGGTACCAGTCAAGCTAATCTCTGAGTCTGAGTCACTACCACTACTAGGATCCTGAGAGAAAACATAAAACAACAACCAAGAAACAATGTTAGGGTCAAATAAAGCTTCCAGCTAACTCACACCCTAACTCTAGTTTCTGCTTTACCAATCAAACACTTTCCTTAGACTATACCTAATAGTCTAACTCAACTCTACATGAGTCGAACTCTCTCGCGATATAGATATATTCCCAAAATACCCCTTTTTAAAACCTAACTTGTCTCAGGGACTAGATCCTGTAGCTCTGATACCAACTTGTGATGCCCTCAATCTCGGGGTTAGGAAATGAGGACTCACACACCTCTAATCTACTAATTAAATATGCATAAACCCCGATTAACTACTAACAGGATCAACAGGATAAAGTATGAGACAAGATTACAACTACCAATCATAGAATATAACTTACAAACCCAAATATTATTAAATAATCCATATCGATTTCGGCTGGAAACCGACAGATAACCCATTGTATCTTTAAACACCTCTTACTAGGCGCGAGCTCACTCATAACCTGTACTACCTGCTCTGGCAACTGGAAGCCCTCAACACGGTAGGGACCACCAGGTACGCTCTTACGAGCAGTGCGCCTAAGCCTGGCCATCTTCTTGCTTAACTTCCATGGTTAGATTAAGACAAAACAATGAGTATAAAACTCAGCAAGTAACTATATAGCAGTTCTACAATATCAAATCTCAATATACTTTGAATAAACTAGGGCATTCTACTCTGGCTAATCTAGGTGGCAGATTTCCGTATATTCATTTTTGTTTTCTTTGTGATAAGGAAAGGTATCCGAAGAATAGTTGGGCTTTCAAGAAAAAAGGCACAGACGGCCCGACGCTCAGCGTTTTGAATACGCTTCTCATTACCTTTGCTAATCAACACGTCTCTTAAGACGAAATACTTCTTTCATTTACTTCACATATAATTCACATTTTATATCATTTAATTTCCATTCTAGGACGGGTTCCGTTCTACCTGACGGCCCGAAACCACAGCTTGACTTCTAGGCTGACTCTTTAAATTGGAATGTTTTTATCCACGCTCCTTAACTCTAGTATACAGATAAAACAAATAATCACCACTTAATCACATAATCTCATCACATAACACATACTTTACTTTCTTAATTACGACGCAAAATTCTCGGTCGTTACAGAGATAGGCTGGTCTGGTCTGACTGGTAAGAGCAACTGGAGCTTCACTCGACTTTTATGGCAAGTTTTCCCTCGTCTCGAGATCCTACATAAATAATAATAATCCTCATTATAATATATTCTCACCAACTTAACCTATTTACAACTCGAAATTAAACACGGATGGCACTTAGGCCTATATGCACTTAATTTATATTCTTCTTTAAATTATAATTGCACACACATAGCCACATATTCACATATCATATATTAACACCAAATAACACCATTTATACCATAATTCAACACTAGGCTTGGATGATCTCGACTCACAACTTAAGTCACTTGGTCGCTAAACTAGACAAGGTCTTCTAATTTTGGCTTCCTAACTCGATGTGCCTTTCCTAAATTATCCAAAACCTATTGACCCTCACTTGTGCCTTTTGCTCTACTGACCTTATACTATCTTAAAACTATGGTGGTCGACCTAATACTCACTTCTAAGTGTTCTAAAACGATGTGATAAGTGATAGTACTCACTGGTGCAAATTTCAGAATGACAACTATGGTTTCTTGAGTACATTAGACACTCTTAAACTACAAGTTTTCCTTCAAAAATTTTACACAAGACTCTCCTGACCTAAGGGCATCTCACAAACTTGATGTGGCTCAAGGGCCTGGCTTGGGCCTTCTTGGGCCTAAGCTAAAAGTCCAAGGTTCCCCTGTTTTTCTGGGCAGAAAATACCCTGACTTGAATTAACTTGTGACACATGGTTCTAGCTCATATCCTATGAACTATGGTTGGAAAAACTTCTCTGACATACCCTCTAACTAAGGCCAAATTGGGCCTAATGAGGGCCTACCCATGACATGGTCAAATCTCCCTATTTCTAAGTTGCAACAAAACTGTCCCCTGCTGGACAGATTTTGTGATTCTACTTGTGCACCTAACCAAATGACATGCAAACCTCCAACCAACTCCTAAAACCTATTATATACTCCCAATACTAACTTCTGGTAGCTTGGGCCTCAAAGTGCACACCAATGACATGGTCAAAACTCACTCTAAACCTCAGGGTACTATACTGATTTTTCTGCAGAAACTATAACTCTCATTTTCCAAGGTTTTGACTTGACAAACTCAACTAACAACAACTAAATACTTAAACCAAGACTTATACATGGTAATCTACTGAACTAACTCCTTTATTCTAAAAATAAACTTGGGTGAGATCATCCATGCCCAAAAACAACAACATGCAACTCATGGAAAGCATATAACAAGATTTCGGCAAGGCATAAAGTTGTAAATGCTTGCAAAATGGACTTGCACCTAATACTCATCCTTAATAATCATGAAATATAACTTTTTTTAAGTATTAATAAGAAATTTATCATGAAAACAATCTATTTTAAGCACACATATTTCGAATTTATAGATTTTTAAACATAACTACATGATTTCGAAAAGAGTAGCATGCAAAACATGGTTGATCATCATTTTAATGTCTTAAAACTAACATACATGGCTAAACATAAATATATAATGAAATTTCAGTAGCATGCAAAGGATTTTAAAGCATGATATCTCCATAAAACACTTAGTTAGCACATATACATAATATATCTCATAGAGAGCTCTTGAATTCACAAGAATCAAGAGTTTCTCTTTGGAGATCACATAAGAACTACACATGCATCCATGGAACTTCAACTTCTAAGTCAAAAAACACTTGGAAAGTATATAAGATGAATGTAGGTAAAAGATTTACACTTGGGAAGATGAAGAATGAATTGAAAAATGGAAGGGGGGTGGGGAATTGGCCTTCGGCCGAGCGCAATGTGGGAGGGGGGGAGAGAAAATTTGTGGGGTGTTGGAGTGTGGAATGAGAATGACTTCTCCCACTTTGATTTCTTTGTTTTATGCTATTTGGTTTACAAATGATGAGTGGAAGTGAGAACTTACAAAAATGTCCCTTGGTTAAAGTTAGGCCATTTTGCATGCAAGGCTAAGGTAGTAATTTGGTAATAATCAAATGAGTTAGTGGGGTTGGAAAAGTTTTGTTTGCCCTTTGAGAGAATAGAAGGGTGATTTTCATGCATGGTCTCTTATGTAATTTGATAAATATGACAACTAAAATTTATAATGATTTATTTTTATAAAATAAAATACAAGTTCAAAAATTATAAAATTTATATCATAAAATAACTTGGATTTTTAGAGACTTTATAAAATCATTTTCAAAATTTGTGAACAAAATACCTTTTAAAAGAAAAATTTTCCAAAGCTTAGAATATTCCTTATAAATCAAAAATAAAGAAATTAAATAAACTCTTGCTTTGAAAAATCATATACTATACAAAGCAAATTTATAATGCAGAAACTTTCACTCACACTAGCGTACAATCATTGCATATATTTTCATTTGACTTTAATATTATACCAATCCACAAATAATATTACATAAAATGCCGGTCGTAACATCCTCTCCCCCTTAAGGGATTCTGTCCCCAGAATCTAAGAGAAAAGATGAGGATGCCGGGAACGCATATCAGACTCTAACTCCCAAGTCGACTCTTCGACCTTAGGGTTCCTCCAAAGTACTTTTACTAACTTTACTGACTTATTTCTAAGACTCTGTACTTGCCAGTCGAGTATTTTAACCGGTTGCTCCACAAATGACAGGTCTGCCTGAATTTCTACAGGTTCATATTCTATCACATGGCTAGCGTCAGGATTGTACTTCTTAAGCAACGACACATGGAACACATTATGCACATGCCGATACTGAGGTGGTAAGGCCAACTCGTAGGCCACCTTTCCCACTTGACTCAAAATCTCAAAAGGACCTATGTATCTAGGTGCTAACTTCCCTTTCTTGCCAAATCTCATCAACCCTTTTCTAGGTGACACCTTCAGCAACACAGCTTCGCCAATTTGGAATTGAACGTCCTTACGCGCTGGATCCGCATACTTCCTCTGTCTATCTTGAGCAGCAAGCAACCTTTTCTGAATTAACTTGACCGAGTCATGCAACTGTCGTACCAAATCTGAGCCGAGAATTCTTCCTTCTCCTACTTCATCCCAACTTGTCGGTGATCTACATTTTCGCCCGTACAAAGCTTCGTATGGTGGCATGCCGATACTGGAATGATAGCTGTTGTTGTAAGAGAATTCAATCAACGGCAAATGGTCGTCCCAACTTCCTGCAAAATCGATTGCACAACTGCGCAACATATCTTCAATTGTTTGAATTGTCCTTTCACTCTGGCCATCAGTCTGCGGGTGGTACGCCGTGCTCATATTCAACTTTGTGCCAAGACATTCCTGAAATTGCTTCCAGAATCTCGAGTTAAATCGGGGATCTCTGTCTGAAACTATTGATACGGGTACTCCATGCCTTAGTACGATTTCGCGCACATACAAATGAACCAACTTGTCCAATGACGACTTCTCGTTTATTGGAAGGAAATGCGCCAACTTCGTAAGACGATCAACTATAACCCATATTGCGTCATGTCCGGATTTCATTCGCGGTAGTCCTACTATAAAGTCCATAGCGATATTTTCCCATTTCCATTCTGGAATCTTCAGGGGCTGAATTAATCCGCTTGGTCGTTGATGTTCTGCCTTTACTTTCTGACAAGTATAGCACTTCGCAACTCATTCTGCCACGTCTCGCTTCATATTTGGCAACCAAAAGTTCTTCTTTAAGTCTCGATATATCTTGGTGCTTCCCGGGTGGATTGAAAATTTCGAATTGTGGGCTTGATGGAGGATCTCATTCTTTAATTCAGGTACATGGGGAATCCATATTCTGGATGAAAACCTTAGTATCCCTTGCTGATCCCTTTGAGTATCAATCTCCTCTCCAGATAACTGTTTCTTCTCTTGCTCCATTACTTCTTATTGACACTTCTTTATCTTTTCCACTAATGTTGGCTGAAAGGTCATTGCACGACAAACTTCTTCGACTTTTCCATAAGCACAAAGTTCCAATTCCAATTTTTTGATTTCTTCGGATAACTCTTTTGATGTTATCATCATATTCAATCTCTCCTTCCTACTCAGAGCATCGGCCACTACGTTCGCCTTTCCAGGATGGTAATTTATTGAGCAGTCATAGTCCTTGATCAATTCCAGCCATCTCCTCTGCCTCATATTGAGCTCTTTCTGAGTAAAAATGTACTTTAAACTCTTGTGATCCGTGTAGATTTCACACTTCTCTCCATAGAGGTAATGTCTCCAGATCTTGAGTGCGAACACTATGGCGGCTAGTTCCAAGTCATGCGTCGGGTACTTTAACTCATGCGGCTTCAACTGTCTTGACGCATATGCGATCACTTTACTGTGTTGCATCAATACACAACCCAAACCCTTATGTGAAGCGTCGCTGAATATTACAAAATTCCCTTGATCATCTGGAAGTACCAACACCGGAGCTGTTACCAACTTCTGCTTTAACCCTTGAAAGCTATCTTCACATTCTGCACTCCATTCAAACTTTTGATTCTTTTTGGTTAACTTGGTCAATGGCGTGGCGATCTTCGAGAAATCCTTGACGAATCTTCTATAGTATCCGACCAATCCTAGAAAACTTCGCACTTCCGTAGGAATCTTTGGCCTCTCCCAACTCATAACTGCCTCAATCTTTGCCGGATCCACTTTAACTCCCTCATTTCCAATAACATGCCCCAAAAATTGAACTTCCTTTAACCAAAACTCACATTTGGTGAACTTGGCATATAACTTCTCTTGTCGGAGTATCTCCAAGGCTATCCAGAGGTGCTGCTTATGTTCTTCTTCCGACTTAGAATAAATAAGGATGTCATCAATGAATACCACGACAAATTTGTCCAAATACTTCTTACATACCCGATTCATCAGATCCATAAATGCGGCCAGAGCGTTGGTCAATCCAAACGGCATTACTAGGAATTCATAATGCCCATATCTGGTCCTGAATGCGGTCTTAGGAATATCTTCTTCTTTGATCTTTAATTGATGGTATCCCGATCTCAAATCAATCTTCGAAAAGCAATTTGCTCCCTTCAACTGATAAAAAAGGTCATCTATCCTTGGTAGCGGGTAGCGGTTCTTGATCGTCACCTTATTCAACTCCCGGTAATCTATGCATAGACGCATACTCTTATCTTTCTTCTTTACAAACAGAACAGGTGCTCCCCATGGCGACGTACTTGGTCGTATCACTCCTTTATCCAATAATTCTTGTAGCTGGCTCGCCAACTCTTTCATTTCTGCTGGTGCCATCCTATATGGGGCCTTTGAAACTGGTTCTGTGCCTGGAGCAAGGTTGATCTCAAACTCAATTTGTCGATCTGGTAGTAAGCCTTGTAGTTCATCGGGAAACACATCAGGAAACTCACTAACTACATGAATATCTTCCATGCTGAGGCTGCCTCTCTCTGAATCCACTACATATGCTAGGAATGACTCACAACCTTTTCTAAGCAACTTCTTAGCCTGAACGATTGTAAGAAATAGTTGCTCTTGCCTCTGCCCCTTAAATACTACCTTCTCTCCACTCTTCGTCTTTAAATACACTCTCTTGGTCTTACAATTAATCTGAGCGCTATTCTCTCCTAACCAATCCATTCCTAAAATTATGTCAAACTCTCCCAACTTGAAGAGTATCAAGTCGGCTGAAAACTTATATCCCGAAATATCGATCTCACACTTTGGACAAAATTGATTCACAGGAATCTTCTCTTGGTTTGCAATTACCACATTTACTACCTCACTCATAACCATTTATCACATTGGAGCTTATCAATAAAAGATTCTGATATGAAAGATCTTGTTGCTCCCGAATCAATCAATACTTTAGCTTTGACATTATTGAGTAAAAGTGTACCTGCTATCACCTCAGAATTCTGAACAGCATCTTTCATCTTTAGATCAAATGTCCTTGCTGTTGCTTGCTGGGTTGGTGCGGGTGGTGGAGGTAATGCCAATACCTCAGCTGGCACGCTTGCACTGGTACTTGCCATGTTCATCAGAGCTTTGACTGGTCCTGTTGCCTTACACTCCCTAGCCATGTGTTCAGTCTTCCCACACTTGTAGCACGTAACTCCTGGCTTCGGCATCTTGCACTCATTTGCCAAATGTCCCTTCTGATTGCACCTATAACAGGTCATGCTCAGCTTATTGCATACTCCGGGGTGCCTTCTTCCACAGTGCTTGCATTCCGGTCTCTGGAACCTGTTTTTTCCAACTTGCCCTTGGCTTGCCTGGTTGTTTCCTTTTGATTCTTGCCTTTTGCCCAAATTTCCCTTCTTTTGAAAATTTCCGCCCTTCTGAAAACCAATCCTCTTTACATTCCGATCTTGCGAACTTCCAGCTTCAGACTTTTCTCCATAAATTGGAACTTTCCTCTTCTTGTTATCCCTCTCTTTCCTTGACTGCATCCCATTATTCTCAATCAGAGCAGCTTTCTGTACTACTCCCGCATAAGTTTCAAGCTCAAACATAGCCACCCTATCTCTGATCCAAGGCTCCAATCCTTGCTGAAATTTCTTTGCTTTTTCCTCCTCAGTGCTGGTATACTTTGTCACAAACCTTGACAACTCAGTGAACTTCTTCTCATACTCCACTACAGTCATGTTCCCTTGCTTCAACTCAAGAAATTTTAGCTCAATCTGATTCTGCATGTACTTAGGGTAATACTTATCCAGAAATAACTTTTTAAATCTCTCCCAAGAAACCTGCTGAGTGACTTCCATAGCCTTTACTGATTCCCACCAATAGATGACTTCTCCCTTCAAGAAGTAAGTAGCATACGGCGTCTTCTGATCGTCTCCTAACTGTACCAACTCAAAAGCCCTTTCCATCTCCTTAATCCATGTGTTAGCTATCACTGGATCAGTGGTATCATGAAATACAGGTGGATTCACATTCTGAAAAGCCTTGAAAGTGACAATTTGTCTAGGTGGTACTGGTGGTTCAGGTGGTTGGTGTGGCTCACGATTATCTTGGTTTTCAATTCGTTGTTGAAGAGTTAGTTGTTGTTGAGCTATAACATTGGTTTGCTGTTGCAAGGTTTCCAGTAGTCGAAGAATATTTGGGTCTGTGGTGAAGGTGGTTGTTGGGTTCTTCTTTTTGGGAGGCATGATCCTGAAATAAGAGTTGTGTCAAAACAGATATGAATGATAAAATGATTCGAGGGTATCGCATGGCATTCTCATTTTCATATGGGGTCAAGTTTCCAAATTAAGCAGATATGATGATAAAAACATAAAATAACAGTTGAGAGCAAATGGAACAATAGCACATAATTATTGAAATTTTAAAGGTCGCAGTACATAGGATTGGGACATAGTCTATTTCTAGGAATAACAGGCTTATTTAAAGGAAAAACGGAAACAACTGGGGATTCCATAGAGTCTGATAGTACAACAACATGAAAGGTAAATGGAAAGAACTAAGGCTCCACTCCATCTGAACGGGGCTTGGTAGTCTTTTCCTCTCGAAGCGTCTTCACAATGCTCTGGAGCTCATCCGCCACCATCTGAATGATATACTGGCTGGTACGGTCCCGGTGCACTGGAATCTCCTCAAGCTTAGTGTTGACGTACTGAACCAAGGTCTCAAGTCTCGCAGTCATCTGCTCCTTGGGCTTCCCTTCGTAGTTTTGGCTGTCCGAATACACGTTCTTCCGTCGGTCTATCAGTCGGTCGTACTTGCCCTGAAGCATGTCGAACTCGCGCCTCAACTCAGCATACACGGAGAAAGTAATAGTGTCGTCTGACCCAGAGGATGACGAGGAATGCGCCCTTTGCTGACAACCAATAAGAGGAGTATTAATAATAATTTACTTAACCTACTCTCTCGCATAATATCTATAACCTACACACAAATCCTATAACCTATTTGGGCTGTCCAGGGACTCTAAACCGAAGCTCTGATACCAAAACCTGTCACACCCCCAACTTAAACAGCAAAATAAATATAGCTATTACATCTTTTTAATGAAGAATACACAACCAAAATCCAAGATCTTACAGTTTAGGGTTTGGAACAGCCCAACACTACCAACTATTACATCTGATTTAGAATACCGAGTCCTCACACAACTATTATTACTTATTCTACCTGCGCTCGAACATAAGCATCAGCATTACAGGTCTTACGGGCAGTCTGCTTGAATCTAACCATAGCTGCTAGCTGTAATATCAGGGTAAAGCAAGAAGTGAGCCAAATGCTCAACAAGTGCTAACAGTACGACACAAAACATAAATTGAGATATACTTTTAAGAATGACAATGGAAAGTCATAACCAAAGGTAACGAGAGATAAAAACTATATGAGATGGCATCATTTTGCTTGCATCAAAACAATTTTAAAATCATGTCTTAATCAAAATCATTTTATGACGCTACGGATTACAGCCGGTGATCAGCCGCGAAGTAATCCCGAACCTCGCTGGGTTCTAAAACATTAATGGGAATCCCTAGGCAACTTTTAAGCCTAATATAAGTGTGGAAAGGACTTGCGTCTCAGTCCAGATCCACCATTCAAAGAAAACATTTATCCCCCTTTGGGACTGAAAAATCCACATTTTAATCATTTTAAAAACTGATGCCGATTTATGACAAAATCTCTTTTGACTGTAAACATTTTTATCAAGGGATTATAGATCAACTTGAAATACTGGAAATATGACACTAAATTTCAGGGCCATGATCCACTAGACTTTACTATATTAGGGTAATTGAGAGGTTTCCATAAATAAGAACTTTGACAAGGAAATTGAGCAAGGCTATTGGATAATATGAAAGAGTAATGCCAAACTAGGCTTAAAGCAATGGTTGTAGACAAGGTATAGGTATTAGAACATCAAGAAAATAAGCATCACTGGTTCTAAATAGGATAGAGGTGTTAAAATATAAAGAAAGTGATCATCAGCTCAAGATATAATAGGGTATCAAGCTTTAGGGTAAGGATAGGGTTATCAAACAATCATGAATGAATTTAAGAAATGATTGGCTTTTAGGTATCAAGATAAAGTTTCTATAGAGGTTATTTCAAGAGTTGAATCAAAGCATCAGGGTGCAATATCAAGATTTCTCAGGAATCAATAGCATGATAATCAAAAGGATCAATAAATTATTATAACAAATCTCTATTTTATCATGGCATCACCATTACTTTGGTATTCTAGCATGGTATGACTTTTGATCTACTTGCAATAAGTACTTGAGGGTTCATGGCATCTCTATATAACTCAAAGATAAACAAAAGATATGCTTGATTTAAATATATCAAAATAACTCGGGATAATTGCATCAATATATAAGAACTATTTGTAGTAAATACGAAGGTCAAGTTGAATCACTTGCCTTGAGATAGGCTGGTCTGGTCTGACTGGTAAGAGCAACTGGAGCTTCACTCGACTTTTATGGCAAGTTTTCCCTCGTCTCGAGATCCTACATAAATAATAATAATCCTCATTAATAATATATTCTCACCAACTTAACCTATTTACAACTCGAAATTAAACACGGATGGCACTTAGGCCTATATGCACTTAATTTATATTCTCCTTTAAATTATAATTGCACACACATAGCCACATATTCACATATCATATATTAACACCAAATAACACCATATATACCATAATGCAACACTAGGCTTGGATGATCTCGACTCACAACTTAAGTCACTTGGTCACTAAACTAGACAAGGTCTTCTAATTTTGGCTTCCTAACTCGATGTGCCTTTCCTAAATTATCCAAAACCTATTGACCCTCACTTGTGCCTTTTTCTCTACTGACCTTATACTATCTTACAACTATGGTGGTCGACCTAATACTCACTTCTAAGTGTTCTAAAACGATGTGATAAGTGATAGTGCTCACTGGTGCAAATTTCAGAATGACAACTATGGTTTCTTGAGTACATTAGACACTCTTAAACTACAAGTTTTCATTCAAAACTTTTACACAAGACTCTCCTGACCTAAGGTCATCTCACAAACTTGATGTGGCTCAAGGGCCTGGCTTGGACTTCTTGGGCCTAAGCTAAAAGTCCAAGGTTCCCCTGTTTTTCTGGGCAGAAAATACCCTAACTTGAATTAACTTGTGACACATGGTTCTAGCTCATATCCTATGAACTATGATTGGAAAAACTTCTCTGACATACCCTCTAACTATGGCCCAATTGGGCCTAATGAGGGCCTACCCATGACATGGTCAAATCTCCCTATTTCTAAGTTGCAACAAAACTGTCCCCTGCTAGACAGATTTTGTGATTCTACTTGTGCACCTAACCAAATGACATGCAAACCTCCAACCAACTCCTAAAACCTATTATATACTCCCAATACTAACTTCTGGTAGCTTGGGCCTCAAAGTGCACACCAATGACATGGTCAAAACTCACTCTAAACCTCAGGGTGCTATACTGATTTTTCTGCAGAAACTATAACTCTCATTTTCCAAGGTTTTGACTTGACAAACTCAACTAACAACAACTCAATACTTAAACCAAGACTTATACATGGTAATCTACTGAACTAACTCCCTTATTCTCAAAATAAACTTGGGTGAGATCATCCATGCCCAAAAATAATAACATGCAACTAAATATATAACATGCAACTCATGGAAAGCACATAACAAGATTTCGGCTAGGCATAAAGTTGTAAATGCTTGCAAAATTGACTTGCACCTAATACTCATCCTTAATAATCATGAAATATAACTTCTTTTAAGTATTAATAAGAAATTTATCATGAAAACAATCTATTTTAAGCACACATATTTCGAATTTATAGATTTTTAAACATAACTACATGATTTCGAAAAGAGTAGCATGCAAAACATGGTTGATCATCATTTTAATGTCTTAAAACTAACATGCATGGCTAAACATAAATATATAATGAAATTTCAGTAGCATGCAAAGGATTTTAAAGCATGATATCTCCATAAAACACTTAGTTAGCACATATACATAATATATCTCATAGAGAGCTCTTGAATTCACAAGAATCAAGAGTTTTTCTTTGGAGATCACATAAGAACTACACATGCATCCATGGAACTTCAACTTCCAAGTCACAAAACACTTGGAAAGTATATAAGATGAATGTAGGTAAAAGATTTATACTTGGGAAGATGAAGAATGAATTGAAAAATGGAAGGGGGGTGGGGAATTGGCCTTCGGCCGAGAGCAATGTGGGAGGGGGAGGAGAGAAAATTTGTGGGGTGTTGGAGTGTGGAATGAGAATGACTTCTCCCACTTTGATTTCTTTGTTTTATGCTATTTGGTTTACAAATGATGAGTGGAAGTGAGAACTTACAAAAATGTCCCTTGGTTAAAGTTAAGCCATTTTGCATGCAAGGCTAAGGTAGTAATTTGGTAATAATCAAATGAGTTAGTGGGGTTGGAAAAGTCTTGTTTGCCCTTTGAGAGAATAGAAGGGTGATTTGTATGCATGGTCTCTTATGTAATTTGATAAATATGACAACTAAAATTTATAATGATTTATTTTTATAAAATAAAATACAAGTTCAAAAATTATAAAATTTATATCCTAAAATAACTTGGATTTTTAGAGACTTTATAAAATCATTTTCAAAATTTGTGAACAAAATACCTTTTAAAAGAAAAATTTTCCAAAGCTTAGAATATTCCTTATAAATCAAAAATAAAGAAATTAAATAAACTCTTGCTTTGAAAAATCATATACTACACAAAGCAAATTTATAATGCAGAAACTTTCACTCACACTAGCGTACAATCATTGAATATATTTTCATTTGACTTTAATATTATACCAATCCACAAATAATATTACATAAAATACCGGTCGTAACATCGATCGGTTACATGTAACTATTTTGTACGAAACCTGATTATGTGTTGTGATGTAATGTTTTGCGGAAACCGATAACCCTAATTTCGAAAAAAGACAGATATACATATTTTATGAAAATGAACCCCGAATCGATTTTTGAAGTTGTGAACCCTAATTGATACGTGTATTATAATATTGAATATGTTAGTAGTCGGGTTTTGTTAACGTTCAGGTAGATTGTTAGCGAGGATATGTCAAGCATAATCGAACGTCTAACATAGGGTATTTCGGCTCTGTAGGTTCTAGTCGAAGGACTCAAGAATTGGTATTAAACTAAACATAACCCAGTGATCAGTCGATAAGCGTGGCGAGGTTCCGAACGAAGGACCTGAGCGTAAAAGTCGGATCCAGGATAGTCTGTTAGTAAGGCGGTAAAGCCAAATGTCCAAGTCAGTCCAAGGTCAATCGGTATTAGTTGTAAAGCTCTGCAAGGCAAGTACCCCAGACCATTCTTTTATGGTTCAGTATATGTGAATAGCTAATACTTTATTTTCGTAATGGAACAGAAACGTTTTAAGTTACGTATCCCATGTATTTGAAAATGTTGTTAAATATGTGTTTTTGAGAAAAGTAACTTCTAAAAATACCTATCTCTAAAGTGTGATTAAAAATGGAAAAGAGGTTTTGAATAGTGTGCTGTGACAGAATCGATTTTAACAAGAGATAGGTAAAAGTGATTTTGAAACTGGATAAAATGAATCAGATATTGGATAACGTTGCGTAAGTGGCTAATTCGATTACGCGCATTACATAACCGATTAGTCCAGCATAGTTAATCAGAGACCTAGCTAGTCTCAGCGGATCCGGTGATTTTGTGTGAAAGCCCGATCAGCTTTCCTAGACATTTTGTGTGATAGCCCGACCAACTATCCTAGATAATTTGTGTGGAGGCCTGATCAGCCATCCCTAGATAACATCCAATACATATCTGATTGTGATTTAGTGGTTCCCGTAACGGAACAGATGATTTTGTGGTTCTAGTAATGGAACAAGTGATTTTGAGGTTCCCGGAGAGGAACAAGTAATATAGGTCCTGTGATGGGACAAGTTTTATGGTTCCCGTAACAGAACAAATGATTTTGTGTCCCCGTAACGGGACAATGGTTTTATGGTTCCTGTAATGGAACGAAAAGTTTGAAAATGAAAATAACATGCTAAAATTGAACTCTGGTATTTATGCACAACACACGACAGTTGATTTTGTTTTACGTAGCATGCTAGTTTTGATATCCAGTTTATACCTGTTTTACATATTTTTGGCAAGTTATGAATTCTGTTCCTATAAATGCTTTACTTTAAATCATTTTTATTTGTTATTCATATAGTGGTACTGCTGAGCAATTGATTGCTCACCCTTGCAAAATATTTTATATATGTATTGCAGATGCCTAGGGGATTCTCCCGTGATAGTCAGGGCAGAGTTGCAGTTCCTTCTGTGTCAGGCTCCTCTGAGGTAGTGGTGTTGGACCCAAGCGGGTCTGTTGAGTTGCTGATCAAAGATAGTATTGTTTGGATTGGCTTTAGTAAGTTGGTTTTGTGGTGGTTGTAAGCTAAGTCATAGTTAAACCTGGAAAAGATCTTGGAAAAAGGGGTTATGTTTATATAATAATATTGAGTTGGATTATGTTATGTTGTTATTATTGTTATTAATGACATCAACTCCTGACCCCGGGGTTGAGGCCATCACAGCTTACTCACACAGCAACTACCTGATCTGGCATCTAAAATCCCTCAACACGGTAGGGACCTCCAGGTACGCTCTTGCAAGCGGTGTGCCTAAGTCAGGCCATCTTCTCGCTTAACTGCCATGGTTAGATCAAAGCAAATAAATGAGCAAAAATGCTCTGCAAGTAACTATATAGTGGTTCTAAATATCAGCATAAACAACATTAACTGAGGCATTTTATTTCTGGATAAAATTGAACTAGGTGGCAGTATTCTTTTACTAACTAGGTTAAGGCATTGAAAAAGGTTATGGGCTTTTAAGTTTCGAAGTTTGGGAGAAAGCTGACATTCATCACAAATCAATAATAGAGCTCTCAAAGAGTTTCTCATTTCGAAGGAAGCAATCATTCCAGCTT
Organism: Apium graveolens; assembly: GCF_009905375.1. Classification (NCBI taxonomy): domain Eukaryota; kingdom Viridiplantae; phylum Streptophyta; class Magnoliopsida; order Apiales; family Apiaceae; genus Apium; species Apium graveolens. Next base: position 17,141 of record NW_027419913.1, read on the forward strand.
CGAGAGTCAATAACAACGTAAAGTGACAGGGTTCTCGATCGAATAACTTTAAGGAAGTTACTACTCATTCTGTTTCATTTCAAGTAATTAAGAAAGTTGCTTTATCAAAGATATGCATTACCCTTTTTATAAAATATTAAAGAACCCTTGATTGGAATATCCATCTTTTAAATATAATACGGGTGATCAGCCCGTAGTGACCTCTATCCGGTCATTAAGGTACATGTTGGCAATATTTCAGCCTTATAGTAAACTAGCCCTGCTAGCGTCTTATATGACTGGACTAGTCCCACTAGTCTCTTACGTCTCTATCCAATCTTTAAGGAATTCATTTGGAAAACCTTTGTGTTGGAATACAAGAAATTTTATCTAAATTCAGTTTTAACATAACAATAAGTGAAATCATTTAGGCTCTTTCAAGTCGAAAGTCATTCTTAAGTCCAATTTAAGAATTCAAGGAAAGTGAACAAATCGAAAGTAAACGGGGATCATAAGTTAAAGGTATTGATCGAACGTTGAACAAGTGTATAAGTTCACAATAAGGATAGTTCCAAAGAACAATACGTAACAAGGTATAAGGAATAACATGGAATCTCGGTTAACAAGATATAACATGTGAAAAGTTTATAAAGCTCTCTTTAGGGTCAAGGATTCATAAATTAACAAGGTACAAGGATAGGGTAATAAGTTCTAAAAACAAGGGATTACTGTTAGGGATCGTCATATGGATTTATAACGAGCTTATTCCAGGGAACAATATTAAGGTTTCTCAAGAATCGATAACAAGTATAACAAAGAACTTTCATTCTATCATGGCATCAATAATATCCTCTCTATAACAATTCATAATAAAGGGTAGAGTTACTTGCCTAAAAAAGCTTTCCTGCTTTACGGAACCTGAGCTACTGCCACCTAAGATATCCTTCCCTTTACTATCCTGAATGCCTTTGCTATCCAAATCTACAATACAAAACAGAACCCTAATTAGCAACTTGATCAATTCCCGACATTTCTCAGAACGTCTAACTTTTACCCCAATCGTATTAGACACTTATATTATATACACATGCATCACACATAACACATAATAAGATATACCTCTATACTCTTCATATCACCGATTATCTCGATACTTCATACATAACAAGTAATCACGTAATCCCATGATTTTGACAACTCAATCTTATTAAATCATGTCGACTACATTTCTTATACATATCTATTTACTTACTTTTCAAAAGTCGGGCATGACACAATCATATCTACGCTTACCCATCAATCAATCAAATATACGTGATTATATTTTAACACTTAACACGTAACATGCAACTCCATCTCAACATATAATCTAACTAGAAAATCACAAAATCTATATTCGAACTTAACTCTACATCTTGTAATCACACATAACCGAGTTTAATCAAACCATTCGAACCGAATTCTCAAAAATTCAAACCAAACCAAGAATCCAAAGTCAAAACTTGAAATCTTTACTTAATCATATTCGATTTATCAATATAACCAAATGAATGCACAAGTCCAATTCATAATTTCCTTAAAACCGAATAAAATCCATCAAAATCTTAACTTAATCATACTCAACTAATCACATATCAATTCACATTCATTCGAATCCTAATTCGATTTCCAAATTAACTGATAAACCAATAAAATATCGAAACAAACTTGTAAAATCAACATGCAACCATTCGGGATCAACACGCATATTCTTAATCATAAAAACCGAATCCCAATTCAAACCAAATCTAAGGAACAAGTTCTTATCAATCAATTTTATCACATATTTTGAACCAAAATCTTATAAAACCAAAAGTTACATTTGGATTTTCTAAAGAAAATGACATGCAACAATTAAAAATATATTTGGCAGGGATTGTAGAACTCAGGCATATCATCACTGTTCACCACCGACTAATCGGAGTTCATCGCCGGTGCTAGCGGTTCTCGGTGGTTCCCTCAAACTCGAGGGTTTCCTTACACGAAAACCACCGATTTCTTGCTAATAACCAACATTATTTCACTTTATTTAATCAAAAACAAACACACCATCAAACCCGAGCTTAAAACTCGAATAAGACTTTAAGAGTTTTGAATTTCATCAAGACAGAATCGACATGCAACCCAAGAACAAGAATCTAGAAGCAAAAAGAGACTCATCCATGGTCTTAGATCAAGAATTGAGCAAAAACCGAGAGAGAACAAGGAAGAGAGAGATTATCGAGAGTGAGAGAGAAAAGAGAGTTCGAGAGAGAGGGAGAGACAACCGGGGTGAGGAAGAAAAAGAAAGAGGGGAGTGGGGGTATATATAATTACCAAAAGGGAAATTTGGTAATTAGTAAATCAAATTCTGAATTTTCTTTTTCCTTTTCTAATTCTCTAATGCATTAAGCAATTATGACAATATAAAGTTATCTTACAAAATCCGAAAATGATGCCACTCTTATTTATAAAATAAAGGATATGAAATTAGCTCTTCACTCATATTTTTCAATAAATTCTTGAGCGAATAAATTATTTATTGTGGATATTATAAATAAATCTCCAATAATAGAAATATATTTCATAAAATCATTTTAAAATATCAGAACATTCGAATAAATCCAACTATCATTTTTAAAAAGTCCCTTGTACTATTTTAGAGATAATAAAACAAATCTCGCACCTTGATCATATTTCAATTATTTGATAAAAATATATAAGAACCATTAAATCCTTAATTAAATCAAATAAACCCTTTTTTAAAATCATTCGAAAACTCGTGAATCACAGATTTATACTCATAATCATCAAATAACATATATTTACATAATAGTAGCCTCCACAATTCGTATCTATACACCTTAGCACATAGTTCCCTTTTTAATTACTGATTTCACGAGTACCAATTGCTCGATAGATCCATTAATAAGATAACTTTTCAAATATAGACTCCAAATCATATAAATACAAAAAGGTATTCATATTTATCATAACATACTATAATCCTTAGTTTTACTATTCTTTATCCTTCTCATATAATCCATCCTTTGAATAACGGGTCCCATTCTACTTGACGGCCCGAAAATTACAGCTTAATCCTTTAGCTGACTTATCAAACCGGAACAAGATTTTGCTCGTTTCTTATTACTATTTCACAGAAATTATGCATAAACCACAAAAATCATTTATCTTTTTATTATATTCATATAAATCCACGTAACATCATAAGAACTATACGTTATTCATATAAATACATTATAAAAATCCCAGTTGCTACAATCTACCCCCTTAAAAGGATTCTGTCAACAGAATCTAGTCTAAACAAACAGATGGGGATACTTTTCTCGCATTTCGCTTTCTAATTCCCAAGTTGATTCTTCAACTTTTGGATTTCTCCACAAAACTCTAATTAACGGTGCCAATTTATTTCTAAACGCTTTTTCTTTGCAATCTAGAATTTGTACGGGTTGTTCCACATATGATAGATTTTGCTAAATTTCCACTGGTTCCAACTCGATTACATGACTAACATCCGCATTATACTTCTTTAGAAGAGATACGTGAAATATGTTATGATGATGTTGCATTTGCGGAGGTAACGCTAACTCATATGCCACTTTTCCAACTTGCTTTAATACTTCGAATGGTCCAATATATCCGGGACTCAGCTTTTATTTCTTTCCGAATCTAGGTAATTCTTTCTATGGAGATATCTTCAGCAACACTTTGTCTCCGGGTTTGAATAGCATATCCTTTCAATTCTTGTCTGCATACTTCCTTTATCGATCTTGAACAGCTACCAGCCTTTTGTGAATCACTTCCACTTTCTCTTTTATTTGTTGGACCAGTTTTGGGCCCAACAGCTTACGCTCACCAACTTCATCCCAATACGTAAGAGATCTACATTTCCTTCAATACAACGCTTCATAAGGCGGCATGCCTATACTTGCGTGATAACTGTTATTGCAAGAAAAATTAATCAGTGGGAAATAATCATCCCAATTTCCTTTGAAATCCAATGCACAGGTTCTCAACATATCCTCAATCATTTAAATAGTCCTTTCATGTTGTCCATTGGTCTACGGAATACGTGGTGCTCATTTTCAACTTCGTTCCCATATGATCATGAAATTGTCACCAAAATCTCGAGTTAAATCTCAGATCTCTATCCGACACGATAGACACTGGTACTCCATGATGCATCACTATTTCGTCCAGATACAAATTGACCAACTTTTCTAATAAGAATCTTTCGTTGATTGGCAAGAAATGCGCTGACTTTATCAGTTGATCGGTAATCACACAAATTGCATCATGATTAGCCTTGGTCTTTGGTAATCCTACCATGGAATCTATCGCGATATGATCCCATTTCCATTCAGGTATGTCCAGTGGTTGAAGCAAACCACTCGGTCATTGATGTTCCGCTTTTACCTTTTTACACGTTTAGCACTTACTTATCCATTTTGCGATTTCGTTTTTTATATTCGGCCACCAATAACTCTCTTTCAAATCTTTGTACATTTTTGTACTTCCAGGATGGATGGAAAATCTTGAATTATGTGCTTCATGTAAGATTTTGTTCTTTAACTCCTTAACATTAGAGATCCAGATACGTGAACAAACTTTATATATTCCTTTATCATCCTTTTGAGCTCTAACCTCTTCTCCTGTTATCTTATCCTTCTCGTGCTCTATCATTTGTTCCTGACAGCGTCGAATCTTTTCCAAAATCTCTGGTTGAAATGCCATTATGTACATCTGTTAAGTGGCATTCATATCCACTTAAAACGCTTTATAAGGCTCGAATTGGTGTTTTGTACTCAAGTTATTTGAGTATTTGATGTGTTTTTGTAGTGTTTTGTATTTCAGGGCATAATCGGGAAGAAGGAATGGTTTTGCATCAAGTTTATGCTTGAAGAGTGTTGGGATGAAGCCTTGGTTGATTTCACGAAGAAACCAGCAGTTGAAGGAATTTAAAGAAGAAAAAATCCAGTCCTGACAGAAGGTCAGCGCGCTCGCGCTTTGTTAGCGCGTGACTGCGCCAGTTTAGCAGAAGTACAGCGCGCCCGCACTGGGATAGCGTGCCCGCGCCATGTCAAATTCTGAGAATCCTGATTCTATTCTGAGACTAATTTTCTGGACTTCTATTATGATTGGGCTGCTATATAAAGACTCTTTGAAGATGTTTTTCATAAGGAAGACTAAGGAGAAGACGACGAGAAGACCTAGGAGCACAAATACAACGAATAAGTAGAAAAACTTGTTTTTACTTGTGATTCTTTGATTGAGTTGTAATCTTGGATGCTAGTTTTCTTGTTTGTTGAACCTAATACTCTTGATTACGTACTTTGATTATTTATCCAGTTTATAAAGACTTAGTTGATTATACCATGCTTTCATCGGAACCCACAGTGATGATGAGTTCGGTTATGAACTAATCGTTATCGTGGGGTTCTAGCGGATTTACTTATGGATATCTTTAGTTAATTTGTTTCGATACCTTAATGTGTGGTGATTGTATGATATCCTAGTATTGGTTGTGCTTATTCATCTTTTGAGCGTCGCGAACTTATAAGATAATGTGTTAATCTCTATTGAAGTGAAAGTGAATATAGGGGTTTAGAACTTGCCATGCTAGCATATGTTCATGTATTTATTATGCTTAATTCGTAGGTAATTTTAACCATCTTACTTGCCATATGTAATCATGATAGATAACTTGCGCATTAAACCTTTATGTTGTCAAATTCTATAGACATATAGGGTCTTAACATACTTGGTGTTTATTCAACTTCTATCTCTTTTGTGGATGTCTGGTAGTAGGGTATTTGTACAAAGAAAGTTGGTGTTTACTAGTTTAATGTTATCTGATTAGTTGTCATCACCATTGCATGTTAAGGTTAAGAACAGAAGGCTATTGAATGAAGTAGTCATGAAGTTAGAATCCCATGTTTGTCTCATATAAGTAATTCAACCCTCTTATTCTCTTAGTTAATGTTATTTAGTATAATCTCTTAGTTAATAGTAGTTATAAACAATCTCAACTTGTTATCATCTTAGCATTGAATAATAACCATACCATTGTTGCATAAGTGCATAAATTGAATTTAACCTAAACCAGTCTCTGTAGGAACGAACTAGAAAAAATTCTATATTACTTGCATGAATATTAGCACGAATTTTTGTCCTAATAAGTTTTTGGAGCCGCTGCCGGGGACTCGGTATTAATTTTTAGTTTATGTGCTTGACATCAGTGGTCATTAAAGTTCACTGACTCGGATATTTTACTTACTTGTTTGCTTGTTGCTTTTTCAAGTACTCTAGAGAGTGTTTATGCTATCGCGTTCTCGATCTCGAAAGAGAACACTGGAAAGCGGATGAAGAAGTTTTAGTAGAAGAAGAAGTTCTTGTAAAAGAGGAGAAAGTTGAAGAAGAAGCTCTTATTGCGATGGGAGAACCAGAAGCGAATCCGAAGACTTTGATGGATTACTCTTAGCCGAAGATCAATAAAATTTAGTCTAGCATTGTCAGACCAGCCATCGCGGCTAACACTTTTGAGATCAAGGCTAGCACAATTCAGATGGTGCAGAACTCAGTCCAGTTTGGGGGGTCTCCAATGGAAGATCCCAACATGCATATTAGAGATTTCATCGAGATATGCGACACTTTCAAATTCAATAACGTATTTGAAGATGCTATAAAGCTGAGGCTTTTCCCATTCTCTCCGAGGGATAAAGCTAAGTGTTGTTTGTATTCTCTACCACCAGGCTCTATCATCAAATGGGAAGATCTTGCTCAAAAGTTTCTTACTAAATTCTTCCTTATGGCGAAGACATCTACAATCAGAAACACTCTTACTCAATTTGTGCAGCAATCGGAAGAGTCCTTATGTGAATATTGGGATCGTTATAAGGAGATGCTTAGAAAGTATCCTCATGAAAAAACCTGACTGGATGATTATTAACTGCTTTTATAATGGCTTGGGAGCACAGTCTAGACTCATACTTGATGCAGCATCAGGTGAGCCTTATGGGCTAAGAGCTACGATGGAGATTATGATTTGATTAAACTAATGGTTGCTAATGAATATCAGAACCCTTCTCAGCGACTAGCTCAAGGCAAGGTAGCAGGAATTCTGGAACTAGATGCATCTATTGCTATAGTTGCTCTTAAGGCTTTAACGATGAAGGTGGATTCTTTGGCAAATTATGGAGTTAATCAGACCACTAGTGTCTGTGAGCTTTGTGCTGGTGCGCATGAGATGGAGCAGTGTGCTATTTCTTGTGAATTAGCTCAGTTCGTGAGTAACTTTCAGAGGTCGCAGCAACTAGTTTCAACCACCTATCATCCCAACAACCGTAATCATCCTAACTTCAGCTGGAACAACACTCAGAATGCGGTGCAACAGCCTTATCAGCAGTATGCATCGAAGCAATACAACCCTCCTGGTTTTCAACAACTGAAATATGCACCAAGACAATAAATCCAACTACAACAATCTAACGAAAAATCTGAATTGGAGGAGTTGAGGCTCATGTGCAAGAGCCAAACCATTTCTATTAAGACCTTAGAGAATCAAATTGGGCAGATTTCCAATGCCTTGCTGAATCGACAACCTAGTACACTCCCTAGTGACACAGAATTTCCAGGAAAGAAGGAAGCAAAAGAGCAGGTTAAGGCAATTACCTTGAGATCTGGGAAGGTTACAACCCCAAAAAATCTCAAATTTCAGAATCTGAAGTTGTGGCTGAAGAAGATGTGCAGAAGGAAGCAGAAGTGGAACCAAGGAAGAAAACTGTGGAACACACTCCTCTTGAGGGTAATACAGGGGAGAAACAGGTCTATCCTCCACCTCATTTTCCTAAAAGGCTGAAGAAGCAAAAGTTTGATAAGCAGTTTTCTAAGTTTCTAGAGGTGTTCAAGAAACTTCATATCAACATACCTTTCGCTGAAGCTCTTGAATAGATGCCTAGCTATGCTAAGTTTATGAAAGGTATTCTCTCAAGGAAAGTTAAGCTCGATGACTTAGAGACCGTTGCTCTTATGGAGAATGCAACGCTATGCTGCAACAGAAGTTGCCTCTGAAGCTTAAGGACCCTGGAAGCTTCACTATTCCTTGCACCATTGGGAACTTGTTGTTTGACAAGTGTTTATGTGATTTGGGAGCTAGCAACAATCTGATGCCTTTGTCTGTCTTTAAGAAGTTGGATTTACCTGATCCAAAGCCTACTTATATGTCCTTGCAGTTGACCGATCATTCTATTACATAGAGGATGTCTTGGTCAAGGTGGACAAACTCATATTTCCTGCTGAATTTATAATCCTTGACTTTGAGGAGGATAAAAAGATTCCTATAATCTTGGGAAGAACATTCATGGCTACTGGCCGAATCTTGATTGATGTGTAGAAGGGTGAGCTCACTATGCGAGTACTGGATCAGGATATGACTTTTAATATTTTTAATGCCATGAAATTCCCTACTGATAATGAAGAGTGCTTAAAAGTGGAATTGGTCGATTCTTTGGTTACTTCAGAACTTAATCAAATTCTAAGGTCTGATGCCTTAGAGAATGCCTTGTTGGGGAATTCCGATAGTGAAGATGATGAAGGTGATGAGCAGTTGCAGTATTTGAATGCTTCTCCTTGGAAGCGAAGGCTGGATATGCCTTTTGAATCTCTTGGAATGTTAGAACTCAAAAATGCTGAGGGGCGACTCAACCCATCTATCGAGGAAGCTTCTACACTCGAGCGTAAACCATTGCCTGAACAGTTGAGGTATGCTTTTTTAGGTGATGCATCTACTTTGCCTGTTACTATTGCATCTGACCTTTCAGGTAGTCATGAGGAAAAGCTCTTGAGAATTCTGAGAGAGTTCAAATCGGCAATTGGGTGGACTATAGCAGATATCAAGGGAATCAGCCCTTCTTATTGCATGCACAAAATTCTGCTAGAGGAAGGAAGCAAGCCAACTGTTGAGTAATAGAGAAGGCTAAATCTGATAATAAAAGAGGTTGTGAAGAAAGAAATTCTCAAGTGGCTAGATGCAGGGATCATCTATCCTATTTCTGACAGTTCTTGGGTGAGTCCAGTCCAATGTGTGCCCAAGAAAGGAGGTATCACTGTGGTCTCTAATAAAAATAATGAGCTCATTCCTACTCGAACAGTCACGGGGTGGAGAGTTTGCATGGATTACAGGAAGCTGAACAAGGCCACGAGGAATGATCACTTCCCCCTTCCTTTCATTGATCAGATGCTTGAGATGTTGGCTGGGCATAAGTACTATTGTCTTCTGGATGGCTATTCGGGTTATAATCATATTTGCATCGCTCCAGAAGGTCAGGAAAAAATTACCTTCACCTGTCCATTTGGCACTTTTTCCTTCAGAAAAGTTTCTTTTGGATTGTGTGTGCACCTGCCACATTTCAGAGATGCATGAGGGCTATCTTCTCTGACATGATTGGTCAGAATGTGGAGGTGTTCATGGATGATTTTTCTGTGTTTGGGGATTCTTTCGACAAGTGCTTGCAAAATCTTGGCGCAGTTCTTAAAAGGTGTGTTGAGACCAATACGGTTCTCAACTGGGAGAAATGTCACTTTATGGTGCAACAGGGCATCATTCTTGGGCACAAGGTCTCTAGTAAGGGTCTTGAGGTGGACAAAGCCAAGGTGGGGGTCATTGAAAACCTTCCTCAACCAAATTCTGTCAAGGGGATTCACAGTTTTCTTGGTCATGCGGGTTTATATAGGCGGTTCATTAAGGAATTCTCTAAAATCTCTAAACTGTTGTGCAATTTATTGGAGAAAGATGTCCCTTTCAAGTTTGATGATGAGAGTCTAGCTGCTTTTGAGAACTTAAAGAAGAGTTTGATTATGGCACCTGTCATAACTACACCTGATTGGAATGAGTCTTTTGAAATGATGTGCGATGCAAGTGACTTTGCAGTTGGAGCAGTTCTTGGGCAAAGGAAGAATAATATATTTCATGTGGTCTACTATGCTAGTAAGACCCTCAATGATGCTCAATTGAACTATACTACTACTGAGAAGGAACTCTTAGCCATTGACTACGGTTTTGAGAAGTTTCGATCTTATTTGCTTGGGACGAAAGTGACAGTTTTCACTGATCACGCTGCTATTCGCTATCTCGTCTCGAAGAAGGACTCAAAGCCTAGATTGATTCGGTGGGTTCTTTTACTTTAAGAGTTTCAGTTGGAGATCAAGGATAGAAAAGGTACTGAGAATCAAGTCGCTGATCATCTCTCTCGTTTAGAAGATCCAAGTGCGACTTCACAGGATAAAACATTAATAAATGAGTGTTTTCCCGATGAGCAGTCATTTGGGGTGCAAGAGGAAGAACCATGGTTCGCAGACATTGTGAACTACCTTGTGAGCAACATTATGCCTCCAGACTTGTCTTCTTCTTAAAGGAAGAAGTTTCTTCATGAAGTGAAGTGGTACATGTGGGATGAGCCATTTTTAATTAGGCAAGGAGCTGACCAAATCATCAGGAGATATATTCCATACGGCGAGACATAGCGTATCTTATGAGACTGTCATTCGACTATTTATGGAGGCCACTATGGTGGAGAAAAGACAGCAGCTCGTATCCTTCAAGCAGGATTCTTCTGGCCTACATTATTTAATGATAACCGTCAGTTTGTTTTGAAGTGTGATCGCTGCCAGCGTGTTGGTAATATAACAAAGAGGGATGAGATGCCTCTTACTGTGCTACTTGAGGTTGAGGTCTTCGATGTTTGGGGAATTGACTTCATGGGGCCATTTGTCTCATCTTGCAATAATCAGTATATCTTGTTGGCGGTTGATTATGTCTGGAAATGGGTGGAAGTCAAGGCTTTACCGACGAATGATGCAAATGTAGTGCTTAATTTTCTTCACAAGCAGTTATTCACAAGATTTAAGACTCTTAGAGTCATAATCAGTAACGAGGGATCGCTTTTCTGCAATCGCAAGTTCACTTCTATGATGCAAAGATATAATGTGAATCATCGCATTGCTACAGCCTACCATCCTCAGACTAATGGTCAAGCTGAGGTATCTAACAGAGAGATCAAGCGTATTCTAGAGAAGGTTGTATGTCCATCAAGGAAGGATTGGTCTTTGAAGCTGGATGAAGCTGTTTAGGCCTATCGAACATCATACAAGACTCTGTTAGGCATGTCACCATTTCAGCTAGTTTATGTTAAGGGATGTCATTTGCCTGTGGAGCTAGAACATAAAGCATATTGGGCTTTAAAGAAATTGAACCTTGATATGGATACAGCTAGTAAGAAAAAAGATGCTTCAATTGAATGAACTCGATGAGTTTTGACTTCAAGCGTATGAGAAAAACAAAATGTATAAGGAGAAAGTCAAGAGGTGGTATGATAGGGGTTTAGTGCTCAAACCATTTGTGTAGGGGCAACAAGTTTTTTTGTTCAACTCTCGTCTCCGTCTTTTTCCTGAAAAATTGAAGCCGAGATGGTCAGGGTCGTTTGTTATCAAAACTGGGTTTCCATATGGAGCGGTGTAGATTTTTGAAAATGATCCAGGCAAAGCGTTCAAGGTGAATGGACAGCGGTTGAAGCATTACTATGGAAATATGGTAAACCGTGAGGTGGTTAGTGCCATTTTATTGTCCATTTAATCTCATAATTCTACGTTAAGCTACCGACATAAACCAAGCGCTTCTTAGGAGGCAACCCAAGCTTGTTGTACATTAGTAGGAAGAAAAGAAGTTAGAAAGAAGGAAAAAGTAGAAGAAAACACAAAAAAATTAGAATAACAGAAAAAGCAGGGTGTTTTGACGGAAGCACGGCGCGGCCGCGCTGCCCGGAGGTGCGGCCGCGCTGAAAGTACAGAAGCACGGCGCGTCCGTGCTGGGAAGCGATGTGGCCACGCTGGAATTCTAGAAATACGGCACGCCCGTGCTGCCTGGCGGGGCGGCCACGCTGCACCCCTGTGGAAGAAAAAATTAGAAAAATGAAATCAAAAACAAAAACTCAAGCCAATTTTCCCTCCTCCACTTCCCTTAATTCTTTCTCCAAATCAATTCCAATCACCCCATTACTCCCACTATTCCCATAATCAATTACCACTTCTATTTCAAAACTAATTCTTCATTGTTTATATATACATACACTTATAAACAATCCTCTCCCCAATAATATTCAATCTCAAACATAAATCTCTCTTATACACTTCTCTTTCTCAACTTATCCATATTCAATGGCACCCAAGAGATAAGGGACTCAAGTTAGCAGCAGCACCACTAATTCTTCGAGTGTTGGAGGTGTGAAGTCTAGGTTTGCTACTCCGGAGGCTGAAGCGGAGTATACGAGGCTGCTATCGAAGCCCATAGCGAAGGAGAGGGATTTTCTACCATCGGGGAGGGATGGTAAGCTTTTAGAGATGATTCTGGAGATGGGTTGGGTCTTTTTTTATGAGGCACCCGCTGTTGTGCCCTTGAGTGTTATTCACGAGTTTTACGTGAATGCGAAGGCGGATAAGAACGGGTACTCAGTGGTTCGGGGGTTGATTGTGGACTATACTGTGGAGGCTATTCGGAGGGTAATTAACCAACCCAAGAGATAGCCGAATTAGGAGGATTGGGTGAGGAAGACCGGGGAGGATTTTGACTTAGACATGATTGTTGCGATGCTGTATGTCCTAAACACTCACTGGAAGTTCAAGAAGGGGTCGAACGAGTATGCCACTTTCCCTGCCTCTTGCATGAACAGGTTCACTTGTGCATGAAACTCTTTTATCTGTGCGAACATCATGCTTTCTTCATATATGCATGATGTTTCTGTGGATCGTGCCAAGTTATTGTGGGGATATTGCAGGGCGACTATGTGGATCTTGGCTCCATTATTTATCAGGGTATATTGAGGTTTCTGCGTGGGAACACTATGTGTTCTATTCCATATGCGTCGATTGTGACAAAGCTGTGTATGGTAGTTGGAGTTCATTGGCCCGCACACGACCAACTGCAATTGCCTAGTGCCCCTATTAATAGTTCAACAATCGCAATGATGCAGGAGTGGTTTGGGGGTAAGGCTGATGAGAAGGGGCTCAGTTACTCCTTTGATCACTTGCCGGGTGGCTAGCCAGCCGATCAGACATATGCTGGTGGTTCTTCTTAGGCCCGCAGAGCAGCATGGGGAAATCAGATGGGGGAGGCCGGTTCTTCACAGCAACAGCAGTAGGATGTAGAAGACAGTGCTGGTTTGGGTTCAGCGCAGTATAGGTGCTTGATGAGGCGAATGGATGCAATTCATGACATCCATAGCAGGTTTGCATATGACCTTACCCAGGCGTAGGGTACAGCTTTCAGGGCCACGGGAGTTGACATTCAATGGCCAGTTTTTGGTGAGAATTCTATGTACCCGCCTCCTGACACTCCACCCGCGGAGGGTGATGATCCTAATTCCGAGTAGGTATGCCTGATTCCTTACTATTACCATCACTGAGGACAGTGAAAATTTTAAGTTTGGGGGTGGTAGTTATGGAATATGTTTGTGTGCGTGTACATATAATTGCATATTCATGATAGTTTAGTTCATATAGTTGCATATTTGTCATGTAGTAGTTTTTTTTAATTTTAGTTGCATGTTGGTATGTTGCATATAGTTGCATGTGCATTATATCATGATCCCTTAAGTTTGCTTTTCTGATTAATTTGTGATGTTGATGCGAGTGTAGTGATGTCGTATAGAGGGATGTTAAGTCTTAATGATTTGATTTGCATGCTAGAAACAATAAAAATTTTCACTAAATCTTATAGGTTGCTTGCGTGCTAGATCATAAACATGGTTTGTTTGTTTGTTGAGGTTTAATCACTTGTTTATGTGTAACGCCCTCCAGACCCAGGGTATAAGTCTGGAGATTACTAGCTAATTTCCAAACCTGTACAACCTGTATAATAATTATATATATATATATATATAAACCCTTTTTATACTAATCATGATCTTTTTAGGTTGAAGTATGAATACAAGAACCACACTCTACTTTTATTATAATTCAAATTTAAAATCTCACAAGACTCTCTTTATTATAAACCATTGTCTTACAAATTTTAAACTACTTTTCTTCTTTATTTAAACACACACATTACTATCTACACTACACCTGCTCAGGCAACTCAAAACTTTTTTCTTGGATCGGGATCAACACCTTTGGTATGAGAGGGTCCCGCGGCTGGACTCGTTTCTTTACCACTCGAGTCCTGATAGGTTTCATTTTCCTTCTTAACTAATAACAATAAGGTGAATAACAACAAAAAGGGGGCGAGCCATAAGTTGCTCAACAAGTCTATAATATATAAGCAGTGTTATAGTAAAGCCAAATGAACCGGTAATTTAGTTAGATCTGCAAAGATATAACCCCGCGAGAAAAGAACGAAGGCCATAATCGGCGAATATCAAATGAACTAAACTGGACACAAATTCGCACATATATCCTGCTTATCAGCCAGAATACAGTGCAGATCCCTACCTCAATGTATAGATCCATTCGGGTACCCAGGCTCTATGGCTCAACACAAGGATCCGGTTAATTCCCGGTCCTTAGGATCAAGTGTATACCTGATCCCAATCGTCATCATCAAGTCCATAAAGGAGCAACCGGAACAATCAGTATGCTTTGATATATCCCAACATCATAATATATCAAGTTATATGTATAAATATATGTAACTATTGGAATATGAATAAAGGATTCAACGAATTAGGAGAAATCAGGAATCAAAATGAGATATGAACAAAGGAATAATAATTGTGTAACAGTGTTCGTGAACAGGAATTATAAGTGTGCAATTGTGATAAGAATCTGAAGTAATTCATTATTATAAAATTAGAATAGGGGAAAACTTTCCTTTCACGCGATCTACCACAAGTACTTCACCGTCCTCTATCACCGACTCGACTCGCTTTGTTGGCTTCGTCTCTATTAAAGAAAGATGCTTATTTAGTGATCTCGCATTTCAATCGCGTCTCAAACCGACTTCCCATAATCCTTATCGTCTACCCGTACGTGTATTACTGACTCGTATAAAACTTATCAACAAAAAAGACTCGATTAACCATATAATTCATATAACACATAAGCCACATAGTCATTCTAGGTTTAGAATAATTTTTAGAATCGAAATCGACTCGTTATTCGCTTTACTGAACAATATCAGAATCGCTTCCTATTTTTCAAAATTTATTGGACTCGTCTCGATACACAATAAGGCTTACAAGTAAATAACTATCGAAATTCGACTCGCTTATAAAAGAAATTAGGAGTTTAAACTATTTTTAATGAAAATAAAACATTTTTCTGAGTCGAAGGCACTTTCATTTCGCTCAAATCGGGTAAACGGTTCAATTATTATCTAATAATATAGATAAATCAATTTATTATTCAATATAAATAATTATTCCTAATTACTAAACCCTAAAATTTTTTAATTAATTATCTGGGAAAAATCAGAATTAAAAATAATTTTTCCATAATTTTGGAATTAAAATGAATTTATTATGATTTTTTGAAAATAATTTGATTAATTATCAAAATAATTAATTATTTTTGAATTATTAATAAATAAATAATAAATAAATAATAAATAATTAAATAAATAAGAAATTCTGATTTTTAAAAAATATTTCAGAATTATTTATAATATAAATTAATTAATTAAATAATTATTTAATCAATTTACAAAATAAATAAAAACTTATTTTATAAATAATAAAAATGTAAAGTAAAAATAATTTCCAGAAACATTTGTCAGAAAACAATTTCTGACAAAAACAGATAAAACACGGGTCAAACGGGTCAAAATCCGGGTCATGAAGAACACGCCGGATTTTGCCCAAAATCCGGTCACCAGAGCGAATTCCGGTGGCCCATTTTTAGGCCAAAATCGACATCGTTTGGTCTGTTTCTTGACTGGAATCGATTGCAAATCACTTCAACATCACAAACACATCGTTCAATCACCGGAATCATCCCCTAATATCAACCTCCGATCAAACCGACATAAAGTCCGGCCAAGTATCGATTTTCTTCGTTTGTACATGAAACTTCGATTTTTATAGCTCAAATCAAAGCCTATGATGTTAGGTCACACACACTGTAGAAGGGGGTTGAATACATTGTCTAGTACAATCAAATCGAATTAAGAACACAAGTATGAAACACAGAATAATCTTATTAATGAAACAGTATTACAATGGAACCGTTCTCTCTCAGTAATGAACAAATATCACGAGAGCTGCTAGGGTTACAATGAATAATATTCTCGATTAAGATAACACTTATAGTGTAAACCCTATGCTGTGTTTATATAGACACACAGTTACAAGATAATCTTCTAATCGATATCGAACATAAGTCTGCATCCTAAAATATATCAACTAGTTATCTTTTCTTCCAAGTATTCTATTCTTCATAGAATTCTTCTCCATGCATATCTCTTCTTGTGTTTGTCTTAATCTTCTTTCCTTCAATCAGTCGCCTTCCTTATCTGAACGTCTTCTTAAGTCCTGATATTATCTCCTGATAAATATCTTCTGATATCTTAAGTTCTGATATCTTAAGTTCTAATAACTTAAGTTCCGATATCTTAAGTTCTGACTTCAGTATAAGTACTGATATCCAGTTAAGTCCTGATTTATCCTGTTAGTTAAGATCTGAAAACTAAACACAAATCATTATTATACATGACATCACAAATATATCTAACAATCTCCCCCAACTTGTAAATTAGCATAATATACAAGTTTAATAGATATTTGATGATGTCAAAAACATTAAGTACAAATGCATATGAGAATTTAACTAAGTAACTACAACTCACAGTCCTTGTAGCTTTTACCATCCTTAAAGTCTGATATCAGCTTTAGCCTGTATAACCTTCAAAATTTAGTAGCTGTAGTTCTTGACTTGGCTTCAGTGTTTAATCTTTTAATGTCAGGAGTTGTTCTGAGATAGTTCTTCAACAGACTTCTCTCAGCATATTCAAGTTCATTCTTCATCCTCCTTTTCGCATCTTTAAGTTCAACTGTATCTTCACCTGTTTGGAAGATAGCAGCCCTGAGATCATTTATTTTTTCTTTCCTTATATCCTGATCCAGTCTGATGATATAGGCTTTATCAGACTCTAGATTGAATTCAAGTCCCTTAATACCAAGAAATGTAGTGATGATTTTGGTGGTATTAGGCTTCATCTCAACTATATCACCATTGTGATCTCTGTACTTAGGATAGTATGGTTTGTCAGACTTTACAGAGTAAAGTTTCTTCTGCCTTTGAATATCAGATTTTAAGTAACTGGCAGCACCATCTGTTGACCTATTTTTCACTTGAAGTAGAAATAACACATGTTGCAATTTTTCAAAGTACTTCAAACGAATAGCATTCTTTCTAATCTGGAATACCCTCCCATCTGTTATGAAATATATCATGATATCTTCTTTCAATACAGAGTGGTAAACCATTTGTATAGACTCCAGTTGATTCAATCTTTCAGGAGTTGTTCCTACTCCTGGTTCACTCAAAGAAGTTGGATCAGAGGTAGTATTATTTACTCTCTTTTCTTTAGAACTACCTAATCCTGATTTGTCTCTAGCTTCCTTTCCTTTAAGAACTCTTGCTTTAAAACCACTTGATGTAGTCTTCAAAAATTGAGTAGATTGTTGAGCTTTAGTAAACCCAGGTAGTAGAATTTTTGAAGGTTTAACATGAGCAATGTCAGAGGTTTCCTTTTCTTTATCTTCTGATATCAAGCCAACTTGAGCTCTGTCAGAGGTTGCTTGCTTCATTGTAATATCAGAATTTACAAAGTCTTGATCTTGAACAACATGAGCTATGTCAGAGGTTGTTTGAATATTCTTTTTCTTCAAAATCAGACTAGTATCTTCATTAGATTTTGCTTCCAGATCCATGAATGGCATATATACCTTTACAGGTTCATCAATTTTAGCTTTTCCCTTGGATCGAGGATCAACTTCCACCTGTGATTTGGCTTTGGATTCAGATTTGATTGCCTCAGAGTTTGTCTTCTCTTTAATCACAATGCCCTTAGGCTTAGGTGGTTTCTTTACAATAACTTGAGCTTTACACTTTGACTTGACATTTTCTGCTTTAATTCTGGCTTCTTCTTTCTTCAGACTTTCAAAGTCCATTCCTGGATTGTCTTTGAGAAATAGTCTTTTTGAAATTTCTTCATCCAGCTTCTGTAACTTGGGGTCTTGATAGTAGACTGATGTTTTATTCCCCTTAAGCTTCAGTGTCTGCATAAACTTCTGTGATTCTTGACTTTCACCCTGTATCAGAACATCGGGCTTAGTCAGAACTTGCTTATCGGAACTTATTCTTCTATCAGTATCAGAACTTGATTTCTGTGTAGAAGTTCCTGCTTTCCTGAATGAAGAGCCTTTGCCTTGACCATGACCTTTACCCCTTTCAGATTTTCCCTGGTCATCATTTCCATCATCCTTTTTCTTCAGTGCTAAATCAGATTTGCATTTGGACTTAATCACTTTCTCCCCCTTTTTGGAATCATCAGGTAATAGGAGAGAGAGAAGTAATTTCACTGAAGATTGGATTTCATTTAGTTGAACTTGTTGAGAAGCTTGATTCTTTAGTACTTCAGCAATCTGAGCTTGTTGTTTCTCCTGAGCTTTCTCAATATACCCAATGCGGTCAAAGGCTGGTTTAAAAAACCTGTTCTTTTCCAATTTGACATTCATGTCTTGTTGAATTAGAGTTTCTTGAATTTTGTTCACCTTGGCTTGAGTTATTGAGTGTTGACCTTGAAGGTGCCTTGTACTCAATGCAGTAACTCTGAGTTGTGCTTTGAAGTCATCATTCAGTAGCATCTCATCAGCTTGAGCCAGGTGCTCAGCAAAAATTTTTTCAGTAGGAACAAAATCAACTTTGTTCTACTCCTTGATCCATTCTTGTCCTCTTGGAGTTTCACTCCAAGGTACTGGTGCATCCCCTCTCACAAACTTCTTAATCAAATCAGCTTTATTAACTGCTGGAAGAGGTGCATGTCCTGAAGGACCAGCTGCATCAGCGTTTTCATTTGTAGTAGCTTCACCAGTATTTTCAATGTTTGCAGCACCAGAACTTACAGAGCCTGCAGAATCAGCTTCCTCTGATAAAATGATAGTGTGTGAGGCTATAGAGGTTTCAATATCATGCTCTAAGTTCTGATCAACATCCAAATTCTGATGCTCACCTAATATCTGATTCTCATCACCTAGATTCAGAAGAGGTGTTGTTGGAATATCTGCATTGATATCAGCATCTAAAATTGGTGTTGTTGGTAGTGTTTGTTGAGGAATGGTTGGAGCTTCCAAGTATAGAACCTCAGGTACAACCAAGTTGTGAATATCTATTTCAGCACTTGTACCTGGGTCTTCAACATGTACTTGTTCAATTATAGGAGACACAGGAGGTGTAGGCACTTTGTCTTGAACAGTGTCTTTAGCTTGAATTGGTGACAGTGGTGGTGTAGATTCAGTGGCTTCAACAAATTTTGGTTGTGTAGAAGGAAGGGATTCAATCATAATTGGCTCCTGTGAGATCAGAGATTTCTGATCCCCTTCCTAAGCTGCTATAACGACTCGTGTATTTTTGAATTATTTAAATATGTGATTATAGAAATTATTAAATAGATAAAATATGTGTATTGGTTTTGACCACTATGTGTTGTTTGATTATTATCTATGTGTGATTTATGGTGTACCGAGTTGTCCGCGTGATTAATTATGGAGTCGTATTGAATTGTTTTCAATTTCAAAAGTGGATTTAGTGCAACTTTAATTGCATAAATATTTGGAATACCTTTAAAATTGTTTTATGGTTCTATAATTACAATAATTATTTTTGGGATTTTATAAAATTTAGAAATCAATATTTCATCAATTATTTAACACTGTGTGATTTTCTGATTATATTTACTTGTAAAATTTGTATTTAATTCCAGAATTCTTCAAAAATTATGAAACTCATATTTATATAAGTTTGAAATATTTTGAGAATTTTAAAATTATTTTGGAAATTTTCAAGATTAATTTCACTCGCGCGCTGATTCGTTTATTTGTTAAAAGTGAGTATAAATTGTGTTTCAAAATTTTTTCTAAAATTTTGAAATTCATGTTTTATAAACTTCGGGATATTTGTAATATTTTAAAACTATTTTTGTAATTTTCTGAATCTGTTTTAAGTGTCGCTCGGTTCGTTAATTGTGAAATCCGGGTACGAGTTGCGTTTCAAACATGCTTTAAAAATTATGAAAATTTTATTTTAGTAACTTTGAATTATTTGTGATATTTTAAGACTATTTTTGTAATTTTATGAAATTGTTTTATGCGCAACTTGGTTCGGTTAATTGTGAAAAGTCAAGACAGAATCAGGCTTGCGGACTAAAACGGGACACGCGTTGCACTCCTGGCCAATTAGTCGATACGTGGCAGTCTTTGGGCAGCTCTGTTGCTACCTGTTGCTTTAAAAAAAACAACAAAACAAAACAAAGAAACAAAAACATAAAAATACAGGGGAGATAGACTCAAACGGAGGGGGGGACTCAATCTCAGTAATTTTCATCTTTCTCCCTCTTTATTTTCGGTTCTGTTGCTCTCCCCATTCACTCCCGTTGTGTTCCTATTTTCTGGTTTCTTTTTCGGGGAGTTCTGCCACCGCCGGAATCCCTTTTCTCCGGCTTCTTTCTGGTGATGCCTTGGCTCGATTTCTGCTGCTTGGTATATACTTATGTACACACGAGTTCATACATATATGCTGTGTGTATATGGTATTTGCTGTGGTGTGAATTCCGGTCTGGGCTACCTCCGGCCCATTTTTATTTCCCTTTTTCGGTCTGCTATGTTCCCGATTGCATAGTTGATTGGCCTGCTAATTTGTGCGTATAATAAATTGGAACTTTTGAATATTTTTGCAGGAATAATTTGAATTATTATCGTGAAATAAATATTTCATGTGGATATTAGTATCTGTTAATCGGTGAAATTTCGTGTGGAAACCCGAAATTTATCGGGTACCGACGAATTTTTGTCGCCATCGCCGATGAGCCTCTGTGAGTCGACGGTGGACTGTGATGATTCATTCTGAGTCCTACCTTTATAAAATAAAGAAATTTAATTCGTAAAGTTGTTTCCAGAATGTAAATATTTAATTAAAATGTAAAGGTTGTATAAAGGATCGAGATATATAATTGAATTGATTGATTAGTTGTGATATTGGTGGGATTGTGATTGTTGAATTACTATAGTTGTTGTTGTGTATTGACGACGAGTTGATCGACGGGATAGTCCGATAAACAAAGGAAGTGCTACCCAATTTTCGGGAAATTAAACTATGGAAATGCGGGAGCGTATCCGGTAATTATCTGGATGTCGAACGGCTATATATATATAAATACATATGTATTTTATACGAACCTTGATTGTATGATATGGTGAATGTGTTGCCAAAACTCAGTAACCCTAATTTCGTAAAAGGATAAATATGCATATTTTCTGGAAACGAGCACCGAACCGATTTTCGAGAACGTGAACCCTAAGTGATACGTGTATTATTATATGAAGTATGTTACGAGTCGGGTTTTATTAACGTCCGGGTAGATTGTTAGCGAGGATATGTCAAGCATAATCGAATGTCTAAGTTAGGGTGTTTCGACCTTGTAGGTTCTAGTCGAAATGCCCGAGAATTGGCATTAGACGAAAGATAGTTGATGGTCAGTCGAAAAGCTCAATAAGGTTCCAATCAAAGGACTTAAGTATTGAAGTCGAATCCAGAGTGATATAGTGGATAGACAATAAAGCCTGAGCGAGAGAGTCAGCTCAGAGTCGATCAGTAATAGTTGTAAAGCCCGGCAGAGCAAGTACTTCTGAACTTTTCTTCAAGATATATCGCAAATATTTTCAAACTGTTTCATAACATGTCGCTGTTATTCAAAATAACTCTTGTTTTATATTACAAATGTTTTAAACTATTTAACCTTGAACCCTGATTTTTCTTGATCTAGAACCATAAGCCTTATTCTTTGTAAACCATCCTTTATTGATTTTCAGATACCAAACCACCCCAAATATGATACTACTCCCCAAATGTATAACTACCAAACACCAAACACTGGAAGAAAATTGTTTAAAAATACCGAAACTTTTATACCCCAACCATTCTTTATAACATCAAAGAACTATACCTTGAAAAATCATTATTTGCCTAATACCTGATCCTTTTACAGGCTGAAAACCGTTTCCCATACATACCTTGATATACCCTTGTGATACTCATGAGTCGTATTACGCTTTTGTACAAGTGCTTTATCAATGTTGATTATGATCTTGCTTATTGAATTACATTATTTATTACACTGAATTGTTTTAGAATTGGATAGTTTTCTAAATATGGACCAGATTCGTGGTCAGACCAGATTCGTGGTCAATTATAGGCCAATGTGTGCCTTGGATCCAGTAATTAGAGCAGTGCTGTGTGCTTTGCTCGGGGTTAGTGTGTGACTGATCAGCAGCCTAACCTTGGTTTTAAAACTTAAAATGAATATCCAATTCTAATGATTGTTTAGCAATAAACTTGATTCCTCTGAATCATCTCGTTTGATCATTGATTAGCCTCAATTATTGTCATGGTGACTTGCTGAGCTAGATAGATCACTCTTGTGAATCTTTTTATGTATTCTATAGTTAAGAAGGATACGGTTTATAGCGAGGTTTCCCAGTTCAATGTACAAGCTAGGACCCCAGATTGAGTTGGATCGAGCTAGCAGGAGCTTATTGTAGGAGTGAGATAGTAAGATTGTAAGAATAATTCCATTATCAGTTGTAAATTAAGTTAGTTGGGATTTGGTGCGTTGTAATAAAAGTTAAGGTTGTGGCTTATTTTCATACTTTAACCTGTTGTGATCCGTGGTTATGTAAAGCAGGGTCATTGCAAATAATATTTCTTATACAGGTTTGTATATTGTGTATGTGTTGTGGACCCCAAATTTCTGACCCGGGTTTGGAGGGCGCCACAGGTTGGTATCAGAGCTACAGGTTATAAGTCACTGAAACAAGCCTAGATTGTCGGGATTGGGTAGAGGGTTAGAATTAGGAATAGGATATAGAAATATAAGACGTTGTGAGGTTGAGTGCGATTGTATAATAGGTCTCCGGCACGGTTCGTATTGCGATTCGGGATTCTTAACTTGTGACATGATTTCCAAACAATGGCAATGGCATATCCTGATTTCCCTGTATCATCTGATTATTTGGAGTTTTCCATTCGAGGATCGTCATCTTCTCTCAGATTTGATTTACACCTTGTTCCCCCATCAGTATTAATGTTACTACCTTCTGTTATGACAGTTGCACCTCTTCAAGTTATTCTACGCTATTCTACTACCTCTTGATGTGAGACTACCTATTTAAGAACTTCCATCTGTTTATTCTTGTTTTACTGGACATTCGGCTGTGAGTGTATCTCTTTAGTTTACCCTACATCCTGTTCCATACCCTCAGTTTAAAACTTGTCCTATGAAGTAATATTACCTACTAGGATGGATTCGAGAGCTGTAGTAAATGGTGAGTACCTGAGATATAAATAAAGGTGAGAAGAAGTTTAGAAAGAAGATTTAAGTATTTCGGAGGATAGCTGCTACTAGATTAAAAGAAACCATTAGTGACTAGGCCACCCGTGATTATTTGTGGGATGGATTAGACGAATTTTGAAAAGTTAGAGAGAAAAGTATAAATATGGAATTTTTGTAGAATTAACTGATGGTGCTATGATAAATGCGATATGTAAAGTAGTGATGTGATGTGATATGAGAAAATTTTGTTCTATGAACTAGACTTGCTGACTATTGGATAACCTGTTCTACTTAACGACTGCAAAGTTGATGACGGGAGCATTACCAGTATGAAAGTTTTGATGTGAAGCTACGAATACGATAACACGCAACGACAATTCAAGTGATCGTTGATTAAGTAAGACAAATGGACCCAATAAATGAGAGAAGGTAGATTGAAGTGAATGGACCTTTTTGTGATCATTTCTTTAATTTGGTACCTTGTTATAGGTCGGAAGGACAACAACCAACTCATAGAGTAAGGATAACCAGATTTGTGATTTTCAAAATTTTTAACAAGTTTTCGAAAAAGATCTTTCCTTACAAAATTCCTAAAAGCCTTTTGAATAAAATGAGTTTTAAACATTGGTTGTCAAGTTACTACTTGAGTTTCTTGTTTACTAAAAGACCCATATCACCTGGAAGGATGCTTATTTCAGACTTAGTATTATTAATTCAGAGAACAAAGTATCCCGTGATTATGAAAAAGTTGATTATTCCTAACGGTAAGGTACAAATATTGTTTGACAAGGTTAATATCAGAATCCGCATACGGAGTAATTATTCATCCAGTTGCAGAGACCATTAAAGTTTAAAGAATTCATTGATTTAAAAGGAGCCTGGGCGTGATCGAAGAAGATTGGGAAGATTTCCATACTTTTCTAAAAGAAGAATATTATTAACAAAAGGATCGTTATGTTGAATGATTCGTGGTTATTCTAAATTAAAAAGAGGAAACTCGAAGTTATCTGGTAGGAACGCCATTATGATTGAATTGTCAAAGTATTATACGTGTAGGTGCGATGTTAAAGACGCAAGACTTAACAAATAAGAATCTACCATAAAGCCTAATTTGCGAAGGCATTTCAGTGTACTTTCTAAAGTTGTTATATGACACAATTGGGATATGATCGAACATGTAACACCCCCAAATCCGGGGTCGGGGATCCGGGTTGTCACGAGTTCCATTTCCCTTAATAATACTTAATCTTAATAATCAACCAACTACTGCGTACTGTGACCCCATAATATACACACACACACACCACAAGTTATAGTCTCAGAGACGAATACCAAAAATAACACAAGTCATTTTATTCCACAATTATAAACTGTTTCACCTTAAAAAGGGTTTCTGAATAATTTACATATTCCTTGCCATTATTACAATTCATAAATATACATAAGTCTGGTACATCAAAAGTTGAAAGCCTAGCCTATTGGTAGATCCTACCTCAGCTACAATGACATCAATGCCTACAGGAAACTGCGGAACGTTTCCTATCCGCTCGTGAATTGGGAGCTTGATCATGTTCATCTTGTCTATCTGTTGTTGTGTGATGAAAGAAGAAAGCAAGGGTGAGCAACAAGCCCACCGAAATAATATGTATAATAATTAACAATATATGAGCATTCTCATAGTACTCATGAAAGTCTTGGTCAAGAAGAAATGAACCAAGTTTGATCTCTTAACGCGACCAAGTCACAAAATATTCAGTATATATGTACATATAATTTTCAAAATCTTGGAAGTCCTCTTCCATGCATAATAAACACAGAGTTCCAGTTTATAACTGTATAAGAATATCGTTGCAATGTGATCTCATATATCTAACCTTGTCTCAACGTTTTTCTGAAAATCTTTGACATGCATAAGATAATCATTTACTAGATATAAGTTTAAAAGATGAAGTTAAAAGATACTCCAATATACTTATATCTTTTTCGAATACTACTTGAACTACCACCTTTCAAGTTATAATTAGTTTCAAAAGTTCATCACATAGATGAGACTACAAGACAAGATTTGAATAGATTCAATCTTTATAATATCATTCAAAAGAAATGAAGTTACGAGATACTTCATTAAGTCACGATATATATATATATCCATATATATCTCTCATACATTTCCTAAAAACCTCTGTCATGTAAAGTATGAACAGAGTTGAAATATCCAATGAATTTGGAAAGAAAAGAATTTTGGCATAAACCCGATATCTTGCTGATCATGCAAAGATACCCATTAAGTAACCTTTTCTACTGTAGATGGATGAATTCCTCGCCGGTCATCACCCAGGCCGCATTAGGACCTCGCGCTAGACCGTTACCCGGCCACTCACGCGTGGATGGACTGTCACCCAGACTCTTACACCTTCATAGACCGTACCCCGGCCTGTCGCTTATGCCGACTCAATTAGATGGACTTACTTCCCGAACATTGGGCAAGTAATCAAATTGTTTTCTCAAAACAGCAACCTCGTTGCGAATATAAAATACACCACAGAGCCGGATCCCTAAGATTTTTGAGCGAATATTTAAGTCTCCTTCGAAAGGAAGATCTTAAATCTGGAAACGAGTTTTTGGGATCCGCTCTAACTTTTAAAATCATTTTGAAGACTCAAAAACATTTTTAAAAATGTTTGGAGTAATGCTGATTTAATGAAATAAATCAGTCCCGATATATTAGAAAATATCTGAATATTATTATTTAAATAATATTCCCATAAGGATAATCCTTATAAAAATAATTGAAGTAAAAGTTTTAAAACTCATACTTGAAATGAATAATAAATAACCAAAGATATACTTATACGAAAGTACGATCTTTATTTGAATAATCGAAAATAAGTTTGATTATCGAAACCTTATTCTTTAATAAAATAAAGAATATTATTTAATAAAAGAAGCGGAGTCATAAGTCCTCGAATGAATATTCAAAATAATATTCATTAAATAAAATAAGCGGAGTCATAAGTCCTCGAATGAATATTTAAGATAATATTCATTAAATAAATAAGCGGAGTCATAAGTCCTCGAATGAATATTCAAAATAATATTCATTAAATAAATAAGCGGAGTCATAAGTCCTCGAATGAATATTCAAAATAATATTCATTAAATAAATAAGCCGAGTCATTAATCCTCGAATGAATATTCAAAATAATATTCATTGAATAAAATAAAGTTATCTAATAAACCTTATTCGATTAATAGTTTTGAAAACTATATCTATATATATATATATATATAAATATATATATATATAAATATATATATATATATATATATATATATATTATACTCGGGAACATCGATTCCCGGTTTAGAAAAATGTTCACCTTTGGGTCCCCTATACTTAGGGTATACGCAACTACTGCTTATCTCTAGCATAGGTATTATGCAACTTATAAGCATTTGAATCAACAATTAGATATCAAGATTACGAAACAGACATGCATATATACCATATCAGCATGCTCCAATATATCGCAAAATTTTCTAATAACAATCATGCACTTATCACAAGATAATGCTTATACATGTATTTACATCACAACAACAGTATAACGGGTAGAAAACTTGCCTGAGTGTTCCCGGATAGAATTAAGCTTAGAGTGGGTCCGATAACCTATGAATAACAACATAAGTCGGAATTAAACCCCGGTCGCTTAAGAAACTAGACTTTAACCAATTGAACCTTAACGTTCGCTTATGGTCACTTCTACGCTTAACGAATCACATAAGTTGTTCGAGTACCCTTGGCTCCACCATTTTTAATAAATTAACCATTAAGAATTTTAAGGCGATTCTTTCGCGAGTACCCTACCAACTGCCTAATCCACTTTACATAATTGTTTCATACTCCAATTAGTCATTTAAGGACCTTAACCAAGGTTTCAAAGTAAGGCGAGGGGTAATGGTTCGGTCGCGAAACGCCGTTACTTAAAACGGTCATTTCTCCTAAACCGTACATCGGATTCAAGCAATCCACATATCAAAATGAAGCTCGTAACATGAAATATCTAATAATGGCAATGGTAAAAACCTAACAGTGAGTTCACGGGTCCTGATGTTAAGAACAGAACAGTTAAGGAAAATCAGGGATTATGACGTTTATATTTACGCGATTTCCAATTTAATTAACACTCTAAATTATCATCAATTCACTCACAACCACCAATACAACAATATTCAACCATCATACTACAAACTCAGTCCCCAACTCCAAATTTTACCAATTTATCCAACCAATCAAAGATCCAATATTCAAAACCAATACAAATCCACCAAAACTACTTATAATCAAATATCAAGCCTTAATACTTACAATGCTTCAATAAAACTTAATGGAATCGTAAAATCAAAGCTAGGGTTTGAAGTTGATACCTTCCTTGGTAGGTGTTAAGTTGCTAGGAAGCCTTAGGGAGCCTTAATCTAACCTCCTACAAGCTTGATCTTTCCAAAGAAATCAAGAACACAAAGTTAGGTTTTGAAGTTTCTAAAAGTCAGATAAAAAGAACTGTCAAAACGAGGGTCTTACCATGCTTATTTGGACGAGACTTGTGAACAAGAGTTGTAGGCCATCTCAATACCTTTCCAAAGCGCTATATAACATACTATTTAAGTGAGTATTGAAGGAGATATGATAGTTTGAAGTTGCTGCTCTGGTTTTGGCCGAGAGCTTTTGTTCTTGGAAAGCAAAAGTCAACTTCTAATTTGTGTTTTGTGATTTGTTTTGCCTTGGATTGGTTGTTTTGTTTTGTTTAATTAACCTTTTAACCATGGTAAATTTTGTGTGGTTTATAATCAACCAACACTTCCTTCCCTTTTTGGTCATGCTTATGTCATCTGCTTATGTCATCTTGTTACACTTGTCTTCCTCTTGTTGGTGTGATGACATCATCGTCCATTAACCTCTTTGATTAACCCCTAATTACTTGGCTAATGACCGCTGATCTGTTATACGGTTCGCTTAACGTTCGTTCTCATTTATTATTTGAGGGATCATACCCGGGATCTTATTACTTGGGTTCCCCTAAACCTTTCTCAATATTTTATATTCCTTTTACGATCCTCTCTTATAATTCTTGAATTAAATCCTTTTAATCATGTTACCTTATACTCAATTCTTTCAGTATCTGGTGGATTTTCGGGAAAAATCAAAGTGTTCGAATTTGGATTCTGACGATCTTTACATACACTTATTTACTTTATGAAATACTAATACGATCTTAGAATTTCCATAACAGTACTCCTATATAGCGTGGTCTGATAATTTTCCTTAATCAGCATCATCAGCAAAAGTTACTATTCATCCTTGTTTCGAAAATTCCAAAAATTGGGGTTATTACAGAACAAGTTCGAAAGATGAATACAAGTGAAATATGGATGGTGACCAATGGTATCATTCTTGTCCTCAATACTACAATGTATATTTCCTTTTTAATTCCTCAAAAAAAATGTATGAACTTCTTTTCTTAATAAACTCCTTATGATGATATAAAAAAGGAGGATATTACATTCCTTTCAAATTTAATTGTTTCCTCGAGTTTGCTTTCTGATTGGGACAAACAGTGTTATGATGAGACATTTTATCTGAATGATGAAGAGTCGGGTGGGACGCCACCTAATCATGTGCTGTATGCCATATGATACGAAAGACTGGCCATCTTAAGTACCAATGTGGTTGTCTCATTCATATTCATATTCAAATCCTTATTTCTTCTTTCTTTTCAACTTTAATTCTTGTTGAATTGTGAATCCTTCTAGTTGTTTCGTTGTATTGTCATTCTTTGCAAGAGTTTTTCAAACAAAAATCAACGTATTATAAACCAAGCGGGCAAACTTCCATCTATCTCTCATGCATGGAAAGAAAATAAGGGCATATGGTGAGGATTGAAAATCACTAGCCCCAATCAGGGATGCACTAAGAGTCAAGGGAATCTACTTCAATAAAGAATACATCTCCAAG
The DNA here is from genome assembly GCF_009905375.1 of Apium graveolens. Lineage (NCBI taxonomy): Eukaryota > Viridiplantae > Streptophyta > Magnoliopsida > Apiales > Apiaceae > Apium > Apium graveolens. Next base: position 46,765 of record NW_027419913.1, read on the forward strand.
AGCGAGAGTTTATGATTTGTCTGTGAAATATGTTATTCAGAATACGGATGTAGTGACGTGAATGATTATTGTGAATACCTTATGCGTTAAAGTATTGAAAAATGTGAAATCAACTTGATTGTTTATTCCCCCCAAGGTATTGATAAGATAAATTACCCTGTTGAATTGATAAGTTTATGATCAAAGGACTAGCAAGTCAAGAACGTGTAATTGTTGAATAAGTAAGTACCAATGGTGGAATTGAGATTTCTGGCAATAAGTTGTGAAGAATTGATATCATTTGGGATAAGAGGATTTGACATTATTCTAAGGAATGGACTAACTATTTAAGCAGGATACCCAGATAGACCGACATGATGAAAAGATAATTCTGAAGACGTCAAATGAGAATGTGATGAGGTCCAGAAGATGAAGGAAGGTAAAGGATTTGTTAACGATGACTTAAGCTAAGAAGTTAAGGTGAGCAAGAGGTAAGCATTACGGTGATTATGAATAGAAGTCAGGAGTTAATGAAATTTGAAGGTTTTATAGCAATTAAGGAGTTTCAAGATATGTTTCCAGATGAGTTATCAACATTTCCTCCAGATAGAGAAATGAAGCTCGCGACTGACATAGCACCTGAGACGAAGCTAGTGACCAAGGCCTGACACAAAATGGCACCAGTTAAAATGTAATAACCCCAAAAATTTTGGACTTTTTGTATCCCTTATGAATAGTGATTTTGCTGATTATGCTGAATAAGAAAACTTTTCATGCCACACTATGTAGGGGTTCTTTTATTGATATTCTGAGATCTTATTAGTACTCTATTTGGTATATAAGTGTATATAAAGATCGTCAGAATCCAAATTCGAACACTTTGATATTTCCGGAAAACCCACCAGATACAGAAAGAATTGAGTATAAGGTAACATGGTAAAAAAGATTTAAATTCAAGGATTTTAAGAGAGGAATATAAAATATTGAGAAAGGTTTAGGGGAAACCCAAGTAATAAGATTCCGGGTATGATCCCTCAAACGATAAACGAGAACGAAGGATAAGCGAACCGTATAACAGATAAGCGGTCATTAGCCAAGTAATTAGGGGTTAATCAAAGAGGTTAGTGAATGATGATATCATCACACCAACAAGAAGAAGACAAGTGTCAGAAGATGACATGAGAAAAGTGACATAAGCATGGTGACTTAAGCATGACAAATGGAGGGATTGGTTGGTTGATTGTGAGCCATTCATTTTTTACCATGGTAAAAAAGTTAATTAAAAAAAAAAGAATATCAACCAAGCCAAGGAAATCATTACACAAGTTTGAAATTGACTTTTCATTTCTCAAGAACAAGCTCTCGACCCTTTCTCTTTTTCAAGGAGAAAAAAATCAATTTCCAAGATCCAAGCTTTGATAGTTTGTGAGGTAATTATCCAAGGTTCCTTATGCATAGATATAGCTATCCTATGAATCTAAGCTTCCATTTCCATCACAATCTCTTTCAATAATTCATGGAAGAAGAGGGTGAATAGTGTTTTCAAGAACTTGAAACTTTTGATCTTGTGTTTTTATTTAGATATAGCTTTTGTAAGGATTTCCAAGGGTTATTTCAAGCTCCTTAGTTACTTCTACTCACCAAGGAAGGTATAATCTCATACCCTAGCCCTACTTTTAAATATTTAGAGTTTTTATGTTTGGTATGGTTCATGGGAAGCATGATTCTTGTAGACTTAGAGTGTGGTTGGATTTGTAATGAGTTTGAGTTGTAAATCTTGGATTATTGGTTAATGAACTTAAGTATAGCTTTTAGTTCATGTTTGGGGGTAGTATAAATTGGAAAATCTTGAGATGTTGGGGCTTTTGTAGTAAATTATGGATGGAGTTTGGTTGTAAGTTGATTGTGGGTTGATTTGTGGATTGATTGGAGTAGTTTAAAATTTGGTAATCGCGTAAACATAGCCGTCGTAATGCCCGATTTACCTTAGACTGTTTTTGTTCTTAACTTCAGGACCCGTGAACTCACTGTTAGATTCTGACCATTGCCATGTTTAGATAGTTCATGTTACGAGCTTCGTTTTGATATGTGGTTCGCTTGAATCCGATGTACGGTTTAGGAGAAACGACCGTTTTAAGTAACGGCATTTCACGAACGACATTTACATCGCCTTACTTTGAAACCTTGGTTAAGTCCCTTAAATGACTAATTGGAGTATGAAACAATTATGTAAAGTGGATTAGTCAGTTGGTAGAGAACTCGCGAAAGAATCGCCTTAAAATGCTTAATGGTTAATTTATTAAAAATAGCGGAGCCAAGGGTACTCGAGCGACTTAAGTGAATCGTTAAGCGTATAAGCGACCATAAGAGAACGTTAGAGTCTAATTGGTTAAAGTCTAGTTTCTTAAGCAACTTTGGTTAATTCCAACTTATATGTTGTTTATAGGTTACCAGACTCGCCCCAGGCCTTTAACTACCCCCAGCCGCTCAGGCAAGTTTTCTACCCGTTATACTATTGTTGTGATGTAAATTATGTATATGCATTATCTTGTGATAAGTGCATGATTGTTATTACCAAATTTTGCGATATATTGGAGCATGCTGATATGGTATATATGCATGTCTGTTTCATAATCTTGATATCTAATTGTTGATTCAAATGCTTATAAGTTGCATAATACCTATGCTAGAGATAAGCAGTAGTTGCGTATACCCTTAGTATAGGGGACCCAAAGGTGAACATTTTCTAAACCGGGAGTCAATGTTCCCGAGTATAATATATATATTTATATATATATATATAGTTTTCAAAACTATTAATCGAATAAGGTTCTTTCGATAACTTTATTTTAATTAATAAATATTATTTTGAATATTCATTTGAGGACTTATGATTCCGTTTAGTTTATTTAATGAACATTATTTTGAATATTCATTCGAGGACTTATGACTCCGCTCATTTTATTAAATAATATTCTTTATTTTATTAAAGAATAATGTTTCGATAATCAAACTTATGTTTGATCATTCAAATAAAGATCGTACTTTCGTATCAAATAAAGATTATCCTTATGGGAATATTATTTAAGTAATAATATTCAGATATTTTCTCCAACATATCGGGACTGATTTATTTTATTAAATCAGCGTTACTCTAAACATTCTTTAAAATGTTTTAGAGTCTTTAAAATGATTTTTAAAAGTCAGAGCGGATCCCAAAACTCATTTTTATATTTAAGATCTTCCTTTCAAAGGGGATTTAAATACTCGCTCAAAACCTGAGGGATCCGGCTCTGTGGTGTATTTTATATTCGCAACGAGGTTGCTGTTTTGAGAAAACATCTTGATTACTTGCCCAACATTCGGGAAGTAAGTCCATCTATTTGAGTCGACATAAGCAACATGGGCTCAGTGGGCGTCCATGAAAGTGTAAGTGGCTCAGTGGGAGTCCATCAATGCGTAAGTGGCTGAGTGGCAGTCCAGCATAGGTCCTAATGCGGCCAGGGTGATGACCAGTGGGGAATTCATCCATCTACTAGTAGAAAAGGTTACTTATTGGTATCTTTGCCTGATCAGCAAGATATCAGGTTTATGCCAAAAATTCTTTTCTTCCAAAATTCATTGGATATTGCAACTCTGTTCATACTTTTCATGACAGAGGTTTTCAGGGAATTTATGAGATATATATATAGGTGTATATATATATCGGGACTTAAATGAAGTTTCTCGTAACTTCATTTCTTTTGAATGATATTTCAAAGATTGAATCTATTCAAATCTTATCTTATAGTCTCATCTATGTGATGAACTTTTAAAACTGATTATAGCTTGAACGGTGGTAGTTTGAGTAATATTCGAAAAAGATATAAGTATATTGGAGTATCTTGTAACTTCATATTTTCAACTTATATCTAGTAAATGATTATCTTATGCATGACAAAGATTTTCAGAAAAACGTTGAGACAAGGTTAGATATATGAGATCACCTTGTAACGATATTTTTATACAGTTATAAACTTGAATTCTGTGTATATTATGCATGGAAGAGGACTTCCAAGATTTTGAAAAGTATATGTACATATATACTGAATATTTTGCGACTTGGTCACGTTAAGATAAAAACTTGGTTCATTTCTTTTTGACCAAGACTTTCATGAGTACTATGAGAATGCTCATATATTGTTAATTATTATACATATTATTTCCGTGGGCTTGTTGCTCACCCTTGCTTTCTTCTTTCATCATACAACAACAGATAAAAAAGATGAGCAGGACCAAGCTCCCAATTCGCAAGCGGTTAGGAAACGTTCCGCGGTTTTCTGGAGGCGTTGATGCCGCAGTAGCTGAGGTAGGAATTACCAATAGGCTAGGCTTTCAACTTTTGGTGTTCAAGACTTATGTATCTATATGAATTGTTATAATGGCAAGGAAATGTAAATTTATTCAGAAACCCTTTCGAGGTATAACGACTTATAATGGTGGAATGAACTGACTTGTGTTATTTTTGGCATTCATCTCTGAGACTATAACTTGTGGTGTGTGTGTATATTGTGGGGTCACAATACGCAGTAGTTGATTGTTTATTAAGATTAAGTATTATTAAGGGAAATGGAACTCGTGATAACCCGGATCCCCGACCCCGGATTTGGGGGTGTTACATAAAATGAGGAAGTTAGAAAAGCAGATGTAAGAGATGTTAGAAGAAGAAGCGATTAGACCCAGTGTATCCCATAGGGTGCACCGGTATTATTTGTTATATGGAAGTAGGAGATTATGTGTCGACTAGTGAAAGCTCAACAAGTTACTATCAAGAGCAAGTGTCTGTTACTTTAAACTAATGATTTATTGAATAAGATGAAGGAAGCGGAGTATTTTCTAAGATAATTTAAGCTTTGGATGTTATCAATTGAAGATTGAACCTATGGACATATCCAAGATAATTTTCAGAAGTAAGTACTGTTTGTTAGGAATATGTGTATTAGTTTGATGATAAGTTCAGCAAAACACTTAAGTAGAAATCTAGTGTTTGTAGCCTCAACGGATAAGACCATCTTGTCTATCCGTTGAAGGAGTAGCCTTACTTAGCAATAAGTTTGGTATTGTAGCACATCTCACTTTCTGATTTCAAGCTGTAATTCTTAGATGTTGTTAGGAGATAATCAATCATGTTGACTGCTAATGGATGTACAAATAGGAGGGCTAATTGTAAATATTTCATGCCTTGTAATTTTGTATAAGTGAAGAAGTGTCAACGAATGTTGAAGACCTTCAACGGATAAGAAACTAAGCTTCAACGGATGTCTCTAATGCTTCAACGGATAATATCCATCAACGGATAAGTGCTTCAACGGATAAAGCTTCAACTGCTAGAGCATCAACGGATAAAGCCATCAGCGGATGAAAGCTTCAACGGATGCACTGCTAGAGCATCAACGGATAAAGTCATCAACGGATGAAAGCTTCAACGGATGCTCAGTCTCATAGCAGTTGATAGTGACAGTTAACAAAGCTAACAGAGGCACATGGATTGACAGAGATGTGGTAGCCTATTTCAGGAATAGCAGAAAAAGCAGCCGTTTTTAGTCTGGTTCATAATGGAAAGTCAACAGATAATTCCATATTACACTGGATAAAAATGGAACAGTAACAAGTGGAGAACTATTGTCTTATTGTACTTTATCTTTGTCTTCACTTGTAAACTTGGTGTTATATAAACCATGTAGTAGCTAGTAATTAGGAGTGAATTTTCCCTGATCTGTTTAGAAATATCAAGAGAGAAAATCATCTAGTTTGTACTAGGAAGCAACTGTGATTTAATTTCGAATCACAGATTTTCTGAAATAACACATCTCTGGTGGAACAACAAATCCACCAGAAAAGTTTTTAAGTTCTTTGTGTTCATTACATTTGTGTTTAAATATATATCTGTCTGCATCAGCTCCAAGCAATTTACACACATTTGATCACTCAAACACTTAGTCTTACAAATTGCTCAAAACTTGAAAAAGTTTTGAGATTTACATTCAACCCCCCCTTCTGTAAATCTCATTGTTAGTCCACTGGGAATAACAATTGGTATCAGAGCAAGCTCTTAACATACAAAGAGTTTAAAGACCTATTCTGCTAACATCATGAGTAAGAAGGATATTGGTGTAAAGATTCCAATCCTGGAAAGAGATAACTATCATCACTGGAAGGTGAAGATGCATTTACATCTTCTCTCTCAAGATGAAAGCTACATCAACTGCATTGAGAATGGTCCTCACATCCCACACAAGGTGGCCACAGCTGCTACTGCTACAGTTGCTGTTGGACAGTCTATTCCCAAGCCAAAGGCAGAATGGACTGTTGAAGATATTGAAGAGGTCCACAAGGACAAGAAAGCCATGAACATTTTGTTTAATGGCCTGGATCAAGATATGTTTGAAAATGTCATCAATAGCCAAACTGCTAAGGAAATTTGGGATACTGTGCAGCTTATCTGTGAAGGCACTGAGCAAGTTAGAGAAAACAAAATACAGCTTCTCATTCAACAATATGAATATTTCCACTTTGAAGAAGGAGAATCATTGAATGATACATTCAACAGATTTCAGAAACTATTGAATGGATTAAAGCTGTATGGGAGAGTGTACCAAGTCAAGGACTCCAATCTAAAATTTCTAAGGTCTCTACCAAAGGAATGGAAGCCTATGACTGTTTCTCTAAGAAATTCTCAAGATTATAAGGACTTCACACTTGAAAGATTATATGGAATTTTGAAGACTTATAAACTTGAGATGGAGCAAGATGAGCTGTTGGAAAAGGGAAAGAGAAAAGGAGGATCAGTTGCACTTATAGCTGACAGTGAAAAAGTTGAAGCCAGAAATGAGGAAAAGACAATGCCAAGTCTCAAAATTGGCACAAGCAAATCAGAATCAAGCAAGGGTAAAGAGCAAGTTGCTGAGGATGAAGACAATTCCAGTCAGGATGAATCTGATGATATTGATGAACATCTGGCCTTTCTGTCCAGGAGGTTTGCAAAGATGAAGTTCAGGAAAAACACAAAGTTCACTAAGCCAAACAAAAACATGGTGGACAAATCAAAGTTCAAATGTTACAATTGTGGCATTAGTGGACACTTTGCAAGTGAGTGTAGGAAGCCAAATTCTGAGAAAAAGAAATTGGAGCAAGTTGATTACAAAAGAAAGTATTTTGATTTGCTCAAACAAAAGGAAAGAGCTTTTCTCACTCAAGATGATTGGGCAGCAGATGGGGTAAATGAAGATGATGATGTGGAATATGTCAACCTAGCCCTGATGGCTAATTCTGATGAAAATGAAAGTAGTTCATCAAGCAACCAGGTAATTACTACTGATCTCTCTCAGCTTTCTAAACATGAATGCAATGAAGCCATAAATGATATGTCCAATGAATTATATCATTTGCGTGTTTCTCTTAAATCACTAGCTAAAGAAAACACTAGGATCAAAGAAAATAATGTGTTTTTAAGTGATAGGAATGCTGTGTTAGAGAGTCAGGTAATTGAGCTTGAAAAGATTAAACTTAAATGCTTGACTGTCGAGAGTGAACTAGAAGAAGCTGTTAAGAAAGTAGAAATTCTTTCTAAACAGTTAGAAAGTGAGCAAGAGGTAATCGAGGCCTGGAAAACATCTAGGGATGTTGGTGTTCAAATTGCCAAGGTTCAGGGAATTGAATCATTCTGTGAGGATGCCTGGAAGAAAAACAAAAAGAAGTTAGAATTAATTGATGGATTGTCAACGGATGTGGAATCAACGGATGATGAAAGTTATCCGTTGAAGGAAGAAAAGGAGCATCCGTTGAAGGCTCATCAATTAAAACAAGCAAGTTCTTTTAAAAATAAAAAGAATGATTCAACTCTCAAGAACTTTGTCAAAGAAGGAGCTAGCACATCCAGAGATGTCAGTAAGGTGAATATAGGACACATGACTTTAGATCAGTTGAAAGATAGGCTTAAGTTGGTTGAGGATAAGAAGGAAACTAAAAGAAAATCTAAAAGAAATGGGAAGGTAGGGATTAATAAACATAACAATTACACACCTGATAGGTATGCTCCTAGAAAAAGCTGTGTACATTGTAAAAGTGTTAATAACCTATCTGATAATTGCAAATCTGTTAAAAATGCTCCCATGCCTTCAAATCCCTCCATGCCTAACATGTCTATGTCACCTCTGCATGCTATGCCTGTTATGTCTCACCAGAATCCCCATGCACATTTTGCAAACATGCCATACATTAGCAATC
>NW_027419914.1:0-35196 GCF_009905375.1 Apium graveolens
CCTAATTCGCGAGCTGTTCACGAGTTAACGGGTTGAACCGGATCGCTGGAAATTCGCCCCGGCACGGCGGCCCGACCGTTTAGCCGGCTCTACTGATACGACAGCCAACCATTACTACTACTAGGTTCTCAAATAAAGTAAGAGCTCCCAAGTAAAGAGTTTATATCTTTAACATGAAGTAACATAAATTGCCTCAGAAGTTAATACAATAGCTCAAGAAAAGAAATTTATCAGTAACTAGTCAATTTGTCAAGTGTAATACATAAACAAGCAACATTTGTAAAGAAAAACAATGGCAGTTGGTCTGTGATCTCAGATGATAGGCAGTTGGTCTGTGATCAACCGTATAAGTCACTTTTCACCATATTAGAGTCAATTTACACCCTATAAGAGCCACTTGCCACCATATTGATACAATTAGCATGTTAACATCATGAAAATCCAGTTTAGCTTCGTTTTAGCACACTTTGATATTTCATAATAGGACTCAACTTTGGGCCACATTTTGACTCTAATCAACTATGTAAGTCACTTTTCACCATATTAGAGTCACTTTGCACCCTATTAGAGTCACTTACCACCATATATCTGTAAAATTAACATGTTAACATTATACACATCCAATTTGACATCCTTTTACCATCTCTTAGTGCCACTTTCATACAAGTCAATTTTGTTCCACATTTTGGCTCTAATCAACCGTGTAAGTCACTTTTCACCATATTAGAGTCACTTTGCACCCTATAAGAGTCACTTGTCACTATATATTGATACATTAATATGTTAACATCATGTACATGCAATTTGACATCCTTTAAGCATCTCTTGATTGTCCTAAAATCAGCAATTGACGTACTCTTTGCCACACATGGTCTGAGCATATCGAGTATTCGTGGTCAAGGTTTTGACGGGGCTAGTAATATGAGCAGACCTATTAGTGGGCTAAAAGTTTAATACTAGCAGAAAATGCATCTGCCTTTTATGGCATTGCTTTGCTCATCAATTGCAGCTCACGCTTGTTGCAGTTTCAAAAAAGCATGATAAAATTTGCTCATTTTTTTACCATCTAGCATCTTTGGTGAATTTTGTTGGGGCTTCTTGCAAAAGAAAAGAATTAGTCTGGGTGGAAACAAATAGAAAAGTTAGCTGAAGAAATATCCCAAGGCAATCGAATGACTGGTAAAGGCTTGAATCAAGAGGCAGTTCTTAAACGTCCAGGAGATACAAGATGGTGTTCGCATTATAATACAATTCTAAGTGTGACTTCTTTATTTTTCACCGGCACTTGATTTGCTTGAAGAAATAAAAGTTATGCCTTCCTTTCATGAAAATAAAGGAGAGATTTATAGACTTATTGATGCAATGAATGACTTTGAGTTTATTTTCTATTGCATTTGATGAGAAAAAGTTTTAGGAATCACAAATGACTTATCACAAGCACTACAAAGAAAGGCCAGGATCTTGCTAATGCTTTATGTTTGGTAAATGTATCGAAGAAAATGTTACAAACATTCAGAGATGATGGATGGAATGAGTTAATTGTTGAATTTCCAAATTCTGTGAAAAGTTTGAGATCGATGTCCCAGATATGGATGCTATCTCTATGCCTCGTGGAAGATCAAGACGTAAACTGCAAAAAGTTTCTAATAAACACCACTTCAAGATTAGTTTGATGAATACTATAATTGATTATCAATTGCAAGAGATTAACGAGCGTCTTGATAGAGATAACATGGAGTTACTTTCCTGCATATCATGCCTAAATCCGCAGAATTCTTTTTTAACTTTTGATAAGTAAAAATTAGTTCAACTTGCAAGATTTTATACTTCAGAATTTGATCAAATTCGTCTTCTATCACTTGAAGACCAGCTTTCTAGCTATATTGTTGACATGAGAAGTAATGCTGATTTTCAAAATTTGAAGGGCATCCATGATCTTGCTCAAAAAATGCTTCAAAAACACAAAGATATTGGATTTCCTTGGGTTTATATGTTGATAAAATTGTCACTAATTCTACCGGTTGCAACTGCAACAGTTGAGAGAGGATTTTCAGCAATGAAACTTGTTAAAACTACGCTTCGGAATAGAATGGGAGATATTTGGTTGAATGATTGTTTGATAACATATATTGAGAGAGAGATTTTTCAAACAATTGAAAATGAAGAAATTATGAAACGATTTCAGAGTATGAAAGATAGGCTGATGATCTTGTAAATATTACATTATAATATATGTTCATTTGCTCTTTTGCTTATAGTTGTTGATTTGATTACAATTTTTTTTTCCGGCCCCCCTAAATTGAAACCTGGATCCGCCACTAGATAGGCTTCTGGTAGCACAACCGTGAGAAATTATTAAAACGGATCATAATTCGATTTCTAAATGAAGTGAAAGGGCTCCCTAGCTATCTCAAGACTTGTACCACTTCTAGGATATTATTAGCTTATGTTTTATAAATAATTAAATATTCACTCTTAAAAAAACAGTGTATGTTCACCTCCAAAAATATTCTTGAACTAAACTTTACCTATACTTCTATAATTAGCTCTATAACCCGTGCGAGGCACAACATGTTCTAAAATATTATAATTTTTTTAATTAATTTTAATATTTTTTTTGGCATATTTAAAAACTTAAATTAATGATAAATATTGAGAATTATCAACCTTATTTTACTCTATGTTGTATTTGAAAAAAATTTCTAATAGCAGTTATATTATTGTCGACTTGCCTCTTCATATTTGATACTGTAGAATAATTTTTTTGTGTTATATTGGGGTAATTTTGTGTAATACACGTGCATAGTGTAGTGTATATGTGACTATATACTATACACGTGACAAAATATATTTTGAACTGTAAAATACGTTTTTTGTATTATATTGATAATAATTTTATGTAATATTACAGATACATGAAGATATATATGTGATTATATTATTGTCTCATTTATAGGTAAGTATTTGATGTTTAAAGTATGCCATAAAAAATCGTATTAAATGTTAAACAATTTAAAAATATTATGTTTTGCAAGTGTACCCTAAAATTATTTGGTGATGATTTCTCTTAAACCACAATTAATTTATTACATGTCACTAAAAAATTGATGTAATTTTTATGTTAATTATTATCTCAGATTTTTAATTCTTAATTAAATTTATCACATTTTAAATTTTATATCATTGAAAATAACATATGTATACATATATATGTAAGTGTGTGTAGCTATTAATTACAAAAAAATTCATATACTTTAATGAAGATTAGCTATTAATGAATATTAAATAAGAAATAATAAATAGAACAAGGGTTAAAATAGTCATTTCACATTGAATAAATTGTCGCACCCAACCTCATTTGCTCTATTATATATATAATAGATTTAATATACCTTGAAGTTATTAATGTATAAAAATAACGAAGAAAAAAAAAGGAATATAACAAGCAATGGAATTATTGTAGCAACGCAAAAATAAGAACACACCAGATAGAAATTTATTAAAAGCAAAACAAATATCCTTCAAAGTTCGAAAGAATGTTAAAATAATATTTTTTTGGTGCAAAATGCTGAAAATATCCATTCTGGAGTGTAGTGCTGAAAATATTCGTTTGGATACGCATTTGCCATATGATTATCATGTTTTGTACTAATACTCATTTGTCAAATGAGTATCCAGTTTTTATTTTTTTTATATTTTTGTGATACGCATTTGACAAATGCGTATCCCAATGATAATACGAAATGCGTATCTTTAGTATTCTCAAATGCGTGTAATACGCATTTGAGCATATTTTTTATGCGTATACCAATGATAATACGAAATGCGTATCTTTAGTATTCTCAAATGCGTGTAATTAGCATTTGAGCATATTTTTTTGAAAATGGATATTTTGAGCAAATTCAACCCAAAAATGGGTATTTTTAACCATTATCCTCAAGGTTGATCCAAAAAACAACAAAAACACAAGTAACCAGCACTGTCACACAAATCCTTTCATCTGCTTCTCCTTGATTGGAAACTATGGAAAGAATGCACTTGACCACATGCCACCATTCTGCGCATCTCCACAGGGCATCATCATCTCCTCACCGTGACTAAATCCCAAATTCTGGCAGTGTTGCTGCTGGTTCAGCATCTGATCAGTACTGCTGTTCCCACTATTGCTGTTGATCCAGTCGCTAAACCAAGGCGGTCTCTGCTGCTGCTGCTGCATTGCTTCCATCTCGCCCTCTATAGCCTTTTCTTCCGTTCCATCAACACAATTAGCCACTCCTTTACCTTTCAACATTGCAGCAGCTGATCCCGAGCCACAGCCAGATCCAGAGCCAGAGCCAACTTTCCCAGGAGTAGTATTCTTTTTCTTAGTAGCCGATATCTGATCAATTCTTTTATAAATCTCCTTCAACTTGTGATCAATAAGCCAACCAAGATCATTCAAATCCGGGATCATCAAATTTTGTAAACCAATTTTCCCCGTCAAACACTGATACATAACCTCAATCATTTCCTTCTCCCTATTATCCTTACACTGTTTCTTCAACTGCTCATTAGCTTTCGCAATCCTCTGTCGCATAAAACTCTCCTGATTAACCATCTTCTTGCTCTGCTCCATCTCCGGCATTCGCTTAAACTGAGACAACACACGCTGAACACCTTCTGTATTAGGCCACACTTCAGGTTGGGGCTCATAGTGACTATAAATGATAGCACAAGCATCAATACCACATAAGGTACTCAACTCTCCAACCTTCTTCATCAGCCCCTTCTTCCTTTTCTTGAATGTCGCTTTTCGAGAAGCATCATTACTGATGAATGCTAACTTCACCTTCTTTCTTGTCATGATGCCTTGTATGATTTTTGTAGAAAACACCAAACAGGGCAAGATCAAAGTATATGGAAGTTATGTGTTTATATATAACTCTTTTTTGCTCTTTCACTACTAAATAAGAAATGTGTGCATTTTTGTAAACGCATCTGAGATTTCTTTGCCAATGAGGCAAATCAATATAATTAAATTTCTTGATGCATAACATGAACACGCATTTATATGTTAAGATCTTTGTTTCTTCTTAATTTGTTTTTGGTATATGGTTTTACACGTTTTCATGTCATTTGAGATAAGTATAATTAGTTGTAATATCTAGCTAAATAAAAATTTCCATAGTTAGGTAATAAATATAGAATCATTTTAATTGGAAACATATAATCTCAATATGATTTTCCAAATCGGTAAAATCGTAAAATTATAATTACTTGCGTGATTGTTAAGTACAAATAATTAACGGCTACATTGAATAGTAAATTATATTTGGATCAATTTGAAAGTATGGTGTTCCCTTCTTCAAAATTTAAATCAAAGCCGCAACGAGCTAAGTTGGATATTACACGAACAATACATAGTTGACTACAATTTATAAGTTACTTATAAATCAGAATTACATATACTTTTAAGATTATTTTATTAATTACAAGATATCTTAAGCCGGTTCGGAACGATGTTTAGAATAGATACAATTTCAGTGACTTGTTCGACTCTTGCCCATCCGTAAAAAAAGCGAGGGAGATACGCGATATCAAGGTGTTTTGGGCTAAATGAAAAATGTCAGTTGACTGATATTGATACCGTATCAGTTGACTTATACTGATACTGATATCGTATCGTCCTCTTTTCCTTCTGTAACAGAGTAACTCATTTGCAAAAATTAACTTTGTTTTTCAAAAATAACAAATTTGTTTTTTAAAAACTAACTTTTTCAAAATACGAGTAAAAATAAAATTTGTTTGTCTTAATTAGTTTATCAAATAAAAATATGAGTTAATTGTTAAAAATGTTGAAATGTGTTATAAATCGAAAATCTTTTTCAATATAAAAAATGTAATTTAAAAACAGAAATCCAAAAAATGTAAAATTGTAACAGAAATGCAAAGTCTGTTTGTACAAAGTAAAAAACAAAATATAAAAAAAAGCCAAAAAAAGACAACAAAAGGTGGGTGGTGTCGAATCAAAGCAGCCCGCGGTTATTCACGATTATTCATTTTATTTGTGTTATTCGTCGTTCGCCCCGAACCGCTAGACTCGTCGGACCATTAAAATCGCCTAATTCGCGAGCTGTTCACGAGTTAACTGGCTGTTGAACCGGATCGCTGGAAATTCGCCCCGGCACGGGCGGCCCGACCGTTTAGCCGGCTCTACTGATACGACAGCCAACCATTACTACTACTAGGTTCTCAAATAAAGTAAGAGCTCCCAAGTAAAGAGTTTATATCTTTAACATGAAGTAACATAAATTGCCTCAGAAGTTAATACAATAGCTCAAGAAAAGAAATTTATCAGTAACTAGTCAATATTTGTCAAGTGTAATACATAAACAAGCAACATTTGTAAAGAAAAACAATGGCAGTTGGTCTGTGATCTCAGATGATAGGCAGTTGGTCTGTGATCAACCGTATAAGTCACTTTTCACCATATTAGAGTCAATTTACACCCTATAAGAGCCACTTGCCACCATATTGATACAATTAGCATGTTAACATCATGAAAATCCAGTTTAGCTTCGTTTTAGCACACTTTGATATTTCATAATAGGACTCAACTTTGGGCCACATTTTGACTCTAATCAACTATGTAAGTCACTTTTCACCATATTAGAGTCACTTTGCACCCTATTAGAGTCACTTACCACCATATATCTGTAAAATTAACATGTTAACATTATACACATCCAATTTGACATCCTTTTACCATCTCTTAGTGCCACTTTCATACAAGTCAATTTTGTTCCACATTTTGGCTCTAATCAACCGTGTAAGTCACTTTTCACCATATTAGAGTCACTTTGCACCCTATAAGAGTCACTTGTCACTATATATATTGATACAATTAATATGTTAACATCATGTACATGCAATTTGACATCCTTTAAGCATCTCTTGATTGTCCTAAAATCAGCAATTGACGTACTCTTTGCCACACATGGTCTGAGCATATCGAGTATTCGTGGTCAAGGTTTTGACGGGGCTAGTAATATGAGCAGACATATTAGTGGGCTAAAAAGTTTAATACTAGCAGAAAATGCATCTGCCTTTTATGTGCATTGCTTTGCTCATCAATTGCAGCTCACACTTGTTGCAGTTTCAAAAAAGCATGATAAAATTTGCTCATTTTTTTACCATCTAGCATCTTTGGTGAATTTTGTTGGGGCTTCTTGCAAAAGAAAAGAATTAGTCTGGGTGAAACAAATAGAAAAGTTAGCTGAAGAAATATCCCAAGGCAATCGAATGACTGGTAAAGGCTTGAATCAAGAGGCAGTTCTTAAACGTCCAGGAGATACAAGATGGTGTTCGCATTATAATACAATTCTAAGTGTGACTTCTTTATTTTTCACCGGCACTTGATCTGCTTGAAGAAATAAAAGTTATGCCTTCCTTTCATGAAAATAAAGGAGAGATTTATAGACTTATTGATGCAATGAATGACTTTGAGTTTATTTTTCTATTGCATTTGATGAGAAAAGTTTTAGGAATCACAAATGACTTATCACAAGCACTACAAAGAAAAGTCCAGGATCTTGCTAATGCTTTATGTTTGGTAAATGTATCGAAGAAAATGTTACAAACATTCAGAGATGATGGATGGAATGAGTTAATTGTTGATATTTCCAAATTCTGTGAAAAGTTTGAGATCGATGTCCCAGATATGGATGCTATCTCTATGCCTCGTGGAAGATCAAGACGTAAACTGCAAAAAGTTTCTAATAAACACCACTTCAAGATTAGTTTGATGAATACTATAATTGATTATCAATTGCAAGAGATTAACGAGCGTCTTGATAGAGATAACATGGAGTTACTTTCCTGCATATCATGCCTAAATCCGCAGAATTCTTTTTAACTTTTGATAAGTAAAAATTAGTTCAACTTGCAAGATTTTATACTTCAGAATTTGATCAAATTCGTCTTCTATCACTTGAAGACCAGCTTTCTAGCTATATTGTTGACATGAGAAGTAATGCTGATTTTCAAAATTTGAAGGGCATCCATGATCTTGCTCAAAAAATGCTTCAAAAACACAAAGATATTGGATTTCCTTGGGTTTATATGTTGATAAAATTGTCACTAATTCTACCGGTTGCAACTGCAACAGTTGAGAGAGGATTTTCAGCAATGAAACTTGTTAAAACTACGCTTCGGAATAGAATGGGAGATATTTGGTTGAATGATTGTTTGATAACATATATTGAGAGAGATATTTTTCAAACAATTGAAAATGAAGAAATTATGAAACGATTTCAGAGTATGAAAGATAGGCTGATGATCTTGTAAATATTACATTATAATATATGTTCATTTGCTCTTTTGCTTATAGTTGTTGATTTGATTACAATTTTTTTTTCCGGCCCCCCTAAATTGAAACCTGGATCCGCCACTAGATAGGCTTCTGGTAGCACAACCGTGAGAAATTATTAAAACGGATCATAATTCGATTTCTAAATGAAGTGAAAGGGCTCCCTAGCTATCTCAAGACTTGTACCACTTCTAGGATATTATTAGCTTATGTTTTATAAATAATTAAATATTCACTCTTAAAAAAACAGTGTATGTTCACCTCCAAAAATATTCTTGAACTAAACTTTACCTATACTTCTATAATTAGCTCTATAACCCGTGCGAGGCACAACATGTTCTAAAATATTATAATTTTTTTAATTAATTTTAATATTTTTTTTGGCATATTTAAAAACTTAAATTAATGATAAATATTGAGAATTATCAACCTTATTTTGCTCTATGTTGTATTTGAAAAAAATTCTAATAGCAGTTATATTATTGTCGACTTGCCTCTTCATATTTGATACTGTAGAATAATTTTTTTGTGTTGTATTGGGGTAATTTTGTGTAATACACGTGCATAGTGTAGTGTATATGTGACTATATACTATACACGTGACAAAATATATTTTGAACTGTAAAATACGTTTTTTGTATTATATTGATAATAATTTTATGTAATATTACAGATACATGAAGATATATATGTGATTATATTATTGTCTCATTTATAGGTAAGTATTTGATGTTTAAAGTATGCCATAAAAAATCGTATTAAATGTTAAACAATTTAAAAATATTATGTTTTGCAAGTGTACCCTAAAATTATTTGGTGATGATTTCTCTTAAACCACAATTAATTTATTACATGTCACTAAAAAATTGATGTAATTTTTATGTTAATTATTATCTCAGATTTTTAATTCTTAATTAAATTTATCACATTTTAAATTTTATATCATTGAAAATAACATATGTATACATATATATGTAAGTGTGTGTAGCTATTAATTACAAAAAAATTCATATACTTTAATGAAGATTAGCTATTAATGAATATTAAATAAGAAATAATAAATAGAACAAGGGTTAAAATAGTCATTTCACATTGAATAAATTGTCGCACCCAACCTCATTTGCTCTATTATATATATAATAGATTTAATATACCTTGAAGTTATTAATGTATAAAAATAACGAAGAAAAAAAAAGAATATAACAAGCAATGGAATTATTGTAGCAACGCAAAAATAAGAACACACCAGATAGAAATTTATTAAAAGCAAAACAAATATCCTTCAAAGTTCGAAAGAATGTTAAAAATAATATTTTTTTGGTGCAAAATGCTGAAAATATCCATTCTGGAGTGTAGTGCTGAAAATATTCGTTTGGATACGCATTTGCCATATGATTATCATGTTTTGTACTAAATACTCATTTGTCAAATGAGTATCCAGTTTTTATTTTTTTATATTTTTGTGATACGCATTTGACAAATGCGTATCCCAATGATAATACGAAATGCGTATCTTTAGTATTCTCAAATGCGTGTAATACGCATTTGAGCATATTTTTTATGCGTATACCAATGATAATACGAAATGCGTATCTTTAGTATTCTCAAATGCGTGTAATTAGCATTTGAGCATATTTTTTGAAAATGGATATTTTGAGCAAATTCAACCCAAAAATGGGTATTTTTAACCATTATCCTCAAGGTTGATCCAAAAAACAACAAAAACACAAGTAACCAGCACTGTCACACAAATCCTTTCATCTGCTTCTCCTTGATTGGAAACTATGGAAAGAATGCACTTGACCACATGCCACCATTCTGCGCATCTCCACAGGGCATCATCATCTCCTCACCGTGACTAAATCCCAAATTCTGGCAGTGTTGCTGCTGGTTCAGCATCTGATCAGTACTGCTGTTCCCACTATTGCTGTTGATCCAGTCGCTAAACCAAGGCGGTCTCTGCTGCTGCTGCT
The DNA here is from genome assembly GCF_009905375.1 of Apium graveolens. Taxonomy (NCBI): domain Eukaryota; kingdom Viridiplantae; phylum Streptophyta; class Magnoliopsida; order Apiales; family Apiaceae; genus Apium; species Apium graveolens. The sequence continues at coordinate 10,321 of NW_027419914.1, forward strand.
GCATTGCTTCCATCTCGCCCTCTATAGCCTTTTCTTCCGTTCCATCAACACAATTAGCCACTCCTTTACCTTTCAACATTGCAGCAGCTGATCCCGAGCCACAGCCAGATCCAGAGCCAGAGCCAACTTTCCCAGGAGTAGTATTCTTTTTCTTAGTAGCCGATATCTGATCAATTCTTTTATAAATCTCCTTCAACTTGTGATCAATAAGCCAACCAAGATCATTCAAATCCGGGATCATCAAATTTTGTAAACCAATTTTCCCCGTCAAACACTGATACATAACCTCAATCATTTCCTTCTCCCTATTATCCTTACACTGTTTCTTCAACTGCTCATTAGCTTTCGCAATCCTCTGTCGCATAAAACTCTCCTGATTAACCATCTTCTTGCTCTGCTCCATCTCCGGCATTCGCTTAAACTGAGACAACACACGCTGAACACCTTCTGTATTAGGCCACACTTCAGGTTGGGGCTCATAGTGACTATAAATGATAGCACAAGCATCAATACCACATAAGGTACTCAACTCTCCAACCTTCTTCATCAGCCCCTTCTTCCTTTTCTTGAATGTCGCTTTTCGAGAAGCATCATTACTGATGAATGCTAACTTCACCTTCTTTCTTGTCATGATGCCTTGTATGATTTTTGTAGAAAACACCAAACAGGGCAAGATCAAAGTATATGGAAGTTATGTGTTTATATATAACTCTTTTTTGCTCTTTCACTACTAAATAAGAAATGTGTGCATTTTTGTAAACGCATCTGAGATTTCTTTGCCAATGAGGCAAATCAATATAATTAAATTTCTTGATGCATAACATGAACACGCATTTATATGTTAAGATCTTTGTTTCTTCTTAATTTGTTTTTGGTATATGGTTTTACACGTTTTCATGTCATTTGAGATAAGTATAATTAGTTGTAATATCTAGCTAAATAAAAATTTCCATAGTTAGGTAATAAATATAGAATCATTTTAATTGGAAACATATAATCTCAATATGATTTTCCAAATCGGTAAAATCGTAAAATTATAATTACTTGCGTGATTGTTAAGTACAAATAATTAACGGCTACATTGAATAGTAAATTATATTTGGATCAATTTGAAAGTATGGTGTTCCCTTCTTCAAAATTTAAATCAAAGCCGCAACGAGCTAAGTTGGATATTACACGAACAATACATAGTTGACTACAATTTATAAGTTACTTATAAATCAGAATTACATATACTTTTAAGATTATTTTATTAATTACAAGATATCTTAAGCCGGTTCGGAACGATGTTTAGAATAGATACAATTTCAGTGACTTGTTCGACTCTTGCCCATCCGTAAAAAAAGCGAGGGAGATACGCGATATCAAGGTGTTTTGGGCTAAATGAAAAATGTCAGTTGACTGATATTGATACCGTATCAGTTGACTTATACTGATACTGATATCGTATCGTCCTCTTTTCCTTCTGTAACAGAGTAACTCATTTGCAAAAATTAACTTTGTTTTTCAAAAATAACAAATTTGTTTTTTAAAAACTAACTTTTTCAAAATACGAGTAAAAATAAAATTTGTTTGTCTTAATTAGTTTATCAAATAAAAATATGAGTTAATTGTTAAAAATGTTGAAATGTGTTATAAATCGAAAATCTTTTTCAATATAAAAAATGTAATTTAAAAACAGAAATCCAAAAAATGTAAAATTGTAACAGAAATGCAAAGTCTGTTTGTACAAAGTAAAAAACAAAATATAAAAAAAAGCCAAAAAAAGACAACAAAAGGTGGGTGGTGTCGAATCAAAGCAGCCCGCGGTTATTCACGATTATTCATTTTATTTGTGTTATTCGTCGTTCGCCCCGAACCGCTAGACTCGTCGGACCATTAAAATCGCCTAATTCGCGAGCTGTTCACGAGTTAACTGGCTGTTGAACCGGATCGCTGGAAATTCGCCCTGGCACGGGCGGCCCGACCGTTTAGCCGGCTCTACTGATACGACAGCCAACCATTACTACTACTAGGTTCTCAAATAAAGTAAGAGCTCCCAAGTAAAGAGTTTATATCTTTAACATGAAGTAACATAAATTGCCTCAGAAGTTAATACAATAGCTCAAGAAAAGAAATTTATCAGTAACTAGTCAATATTTGTCAAGTGTAATACATAAACAAGCAACATTTGTAAAGAAAAACAATGGCAGTTGGTCTGTGATCTCAGATGATAGGCAGTTGGTCTGTGATCAACCGTATAAGTCACTTTTCACCATATTAGAGTCAATTTACACCCTATAAGAGCCACTTGCCACCATATTGATACAATTAGCATGTTAACATCATGAAAATCCAGTTTAGCTTCGTTTTAGCACACTTTGATATTTCATAATAGGACTCAACTTTGGGCCACATTTTGACTCTAATCAACTATGTAAGTCACTTTTCACCATATTAGAGTCACTTTGCACCCTATTAGAGTCACTTACCACCATATATCTGTAAAATTAACATGTTAACATTATACACATCCAATTTGACATCCTTTTACCATCTCTTAGTGCCACTTTCATACAAGTCAATTTTGTTCCACATTTTGGCTCTAATCAACCGTGTAAGTCACTTTTCACCATATTAGAGTCACTTTGCACCCTATAAGAGTCACTTGTCACTATATATATTGATACAATTAATATGTTAACATCATGTACATGCAATTTGACATCCTTTAAGCATCTCTTGATTGTCCTAAAATCAGCAATTGACGTACTCTTTGCCACACATGGTCTGAGCATATCGAGTATTCGTGGTCAAGGTTTTGACGGGGCTAGTAATATGAGCAGACATATTAGTGGGCTAAAAAGTTTAATACTAGCAGAAAATGCATCTGCCTTTTATGTGCATTGCTTTGCTCATCAATTGCAGCTCACACTTGTTGCAGTTTCAAAAAAGCATGATAAAATTTGCTCATTTTTTTACCATCTAGCATCTTTGGTGAATTTTGTTGGGGCTTCTTGCAAAAGAAAAGAATTAGTCTGGGTGAAACAAATAGAAAAGTTAGCTGAAGAAATATCCCAAGGCAATCGAATGACTGGTAAAGGCTTGAATCAAGAGGCAGTTCTTAAACGTCCAGGAGATACAAGATGGTGTTCGCATTATAATACAATTCTAAGTGTGACTTCTTTATTTTTCACCGGCACTTGATCTGCTTGAAGAAATAAAAGTTATGCCTTCCTTTCATGAAAATAAAGGAGAGATTTATAGACTTATTGATGCAATGAATGACTTTGAGTTTATTTTTCTATTGCATTTGATGAGAAAAGTTTTAGGAATCACAAATGACTTATCACAAGCACTACAAAGAAAAGTCCAGGATCTTGCTAATGCTTTATGTTTGGTAAATGTATCGAAGAAAATGTTACAAACATTCAGAGATGATGGATGGAATGAGTTAATTGTTGATATTTCCAAATTCTGTGAAAAGTTTGAGATCGATGTCCCAGATATGGATGCTATCTCTATGCCTCGTGGAAGATCAAGACGTAAACTGCAAAAAGTTTCTAATAAACACCACTTCAAGATTAGTTTGATGAATACTATAATTGATTATCAATTGCAAGAGATTAACGAGCGTCTTGATAGAGATAACATGGAGTTACTTTCCTGCATATCATGCCTAAATCCGCAGAATTCTTTTTTAACTTTTGATAAGTAAAAATTAGTTCAACTTGCAAGATTTTATACTTCAGAATTTGATCAAATTCGTCTTCTATCACTTGAAGACCAGCTTTCTAGCTATATTGTTGACATGAGAAGTAATGCTGATTTTCAAAATTTGAAGGGCATCCATGATCTTGCTCAAAAAATGCTTCAAAAACACAAAGATATTGGATTTCCTTGGGTTTATATGTTGATAAAATTGTCACTAATTCTACCGGTTGCAACTGCAACAGTTGAGAGAGGATTTTCAGCAATGAAACTTGTTAAAACTACGCTTCGGAATAGAATGGGAGATATTTGGTTGAATGATTGTTTGATAACATATATTGAGAGAGATATTTTTCAAACAATTGAAAATGAAGAAATTATGAAACGATTTCAGAGTATGAAAGATAGGCTGATGATCTTGTAAATATTACATTATAATATATGTTCATTTGCTCTTTTGCTTATAGTTGTTGATTTGATTACAATTTTTTTTTCCGGCCCCCCTAAATTGAAACCTGGATCCGCCACTAGATAGGCTTCTGGTAGCACAACCGTGAGAAATTATTAAAACGGATCATAATTCGATTTCTAAATGAAGTGAAAGGGCTCCCTAGCTATCTCAAGACTTGTACCACTTCTAGGATATTATTAGCTTATGTTTTATAAATAATTAAATATTCACTCTTAAAAAAACAGTGTATGTTCACCTCCAAAAATATTCTTGAACTAAACTTTACCTATACTTCTATAATTAGCTCTATAACCCGTGCGAGGCACAACATGTTCTAAAATATTATAATTTTTTTAATTAATTTTAATATTTTTTTTGGCATATTTAAAAACTTAAATTAATGATAAATATTGAGAATTATCAACCTTATTTTGCTCTATGTTGTATTTGAAAAAAATTCTAATAGCAGTTATATTATTGTCGACTTGCCTCTTCATATTTGATACTGTAGAATAATTTTTTTGTGTTGTATTGGGGTAATTTTGTGTAATACACGTGCATAGTGTAGTGTATATGTGACTATATACTATACACGTGACAAAATATATTTTGAACTGTAAAATACGTTTTTTGTATTATATTGATAATAATTTTATGTAATATTACAGATACATGAAGATATATATGTGATTATATTATTGTCTCATTTATAGGTAAGTATTTGATGTTTAAAGTATGCCATAAAAAATCGTATTAAATGTTAAACAATTTAAAAATATTATGTTTTGCAAGTGTACCCTAAAATTATTTGGTGATGATTTCTCTTAAACCACAATTAATTTATTACATGTCACTAAAAAATTGATGTAATTTTTATGTTAATTATTATCTCAGATTTTTAATTCTTAATTAAATTTATCACATTTTAAATTTTATATCATTGAAAATAACATATGTATACATATATATGTAAGTGTGTGTAGCTATTAATTATAAAAAAATTCATATACTTTAATGAAGATTAGCTATTAATGAATATTAAATAAGAAATAATAAATAGAACAAGGGTTAAAATAGTCATTTCACATTGAATAAATTGTCGCACCCAACCTCATTTGCTCTATTATATATATAATAGATTTAATATACCTTGAAGTTATTAATGTATAAAAATAACGAAGAAAAAAAAAAGGAATATAACAAGCAATGGAATTATTGTAGCAACGCAAAAATAAGAACACACCAGATAGAAATTTATTAAAAGCAAAACAAATATCCTTCAAAGTTCGAAAGAATGTTAAAAATAATATTTTTTTGGTGCAAAATGCTGAAAAATATCCATTCTGGAAGTGTAGTGCTGAAAATATTTGTTTGGATACGCATTTGCCATATGATTATCATGTTTTGTACTAAATACTCATTTGTCAAATGAGTATCCAGTTTTTATTTTTTTTATATTTTTGTGATACGCATTTGGCAAATGCGTATCCCAATGATAATACGAAATGCGTATCTTTAGTATTCTCAAATGCGTGTAATACGCATTTGAGCATATTTTTTATGCGTATACCAATGATAATACGAAATGCGTATCTTTAGTATTCTCAAATGCGTGTAATTAGCATTTGAGCATATTTTTTGAAAATGGATATTTTGAGCAAATTCAACCCAAAAATGGGTATTTTTAACCATTATCCTCAAGGTTGATCCAAAAAACAACAAAAACACAAGTAACCAGCACTGTCACACAAATCCTTTCATCTGCTTCTCCTTGATTGGAAACTATGGAAAGAATGCACTTGACCACATGCCACCATTCTGCGCATCTCCACAGGGCATCATCATCTCCTCACCGTGACTAAATCCCAAATTCTGGCAGTGTTGCTGCTGGTTCAGCATCTGATCAGTACTGCTGTTCCCACTATTGCTGTTGATCCAGTCGCTAAACCAAGGCGGTCTCTGCTGCTGCTGCTGCATTGCTTCCATCTCGCCCTCTATAGCCTTTTCTTCCGTTCCATCAACACAATTAGCCACTCCTTTACCTTTCAACATTGCAGCAGCTGATCCCGAGCCACAGCCAGATCCAGAGCCAGAGCCAACTTTCCCAGGAGTAGTATTCTTTTTCTTAGTAGCCGATATCTGATCAATTCTTTTATAAATCTCCTTCAACTTGTGATCAATAAGCCAACCAAGATCATTCAAATCCGGGATCATCAAATTTTGTAAACCAATTTTCCCCGTCAAACACTGATACATAACCTCAATCATTTCCTTCTCCCTATTATCCTTACACTGTTTCTTCAACTGCTCATTAGCTTTCGCAATCCTCTGTCGCATAAAACTCTCCTGATTAACCATCTTCTTGCTCTGCTCCATCTCCGGCATTCGCTTAAACTGAGACAACACACGCTGAACACCTTCTGTATTAGGCCACACTTCAGGTTGGGGCTCATAGTGACTATAAATGATAGCACAAGCATCAATACCACATAAGGTACTCAACTCTCCAACCTTCTTCATCAGCCCCTTCTTCCTTTTCTTGAATGTCGCTTTTCGAGAAGCATCATTACTGATGAATGCTAACTTCACCTTCTTTCTTGTCATGATGCCTTGTATGATTTTTGTAGAAAACACCAAACAGGGCAAGATCAAAGTATATGGAAGTTATGTGTTTATATATAACTCTTTTTTGCTCTTTCACTACTAAATAAGAAATGTGTGCATTTTTGTAAACGCATCTGAGATTTCTTTGCCAATGAGGCAAATCAATATAATTAAATTTCTTGATGCATAACATGAACACGCATTTATATGTTAAGATCTTTGTTTCTTCTTAATTTGTTTTTGGTATATGGTTTTACACGTTTTCATGTCATTTGAGATAAGTATAATTAGTTGTAATATCTAGCTAAATAAAAATTTCCATAGTTAGGTAATAAATATAGAATCATTTTAATTGGAAACATATAATCTCAATATGATTTTCCAAATCGGTAAAATCGTAAAATTATAATTACTTGCGTGATTGTTAAGTACAAATAATTAACGGCTACATTGAATAGTAAATTATATTTGGATCAATTTGAAAGTATGGTGTTCCCTTCTTCAAAATTTAAATCAAAGCCGCAACGAGCTAAGTTGGATATTACACGAACAATACATAGTTGACTACAATTTATAAGTTACTTATAAATCAGAATTACATATACTTTTAAGATTATTTTATTAATTACAAGATATCTTAAGCCGGTTCGGAACGATGTTTAGAATAGATACAATTTCAGTGACTTGTTCGACTCTTGCCCATCCGTAAAAAAAGCGAGGGAGATACGCGATATCAAGGTGTTTTGGGCTAAATGAAAAATGTCAGTTGACTGATATTGATACCGTATCAGTTGACTTATACTGATACTGATATCGTATCGTCCTCTTTTCCTTCTGTAACAGAGTAACTCATTTGCAAAAATTAACTTTGTTTTTCAAAAATAACAAATTTGTTTTTTAAAAACTAACTTTTTCAAAATACGAGTAAAAATAAAATTTGTTTGTCTTAATTAGTTTATCAAATAAAAATATGAGTTAATTGTTAAAAATGTTGAAATGTGTTATAAATCGAAAATCTTTTTCAATATAAAAAATGTAATTTAAAAACAGAAATCCAAAAAATGTAAAATTGTAACAGAAATGCAAAGTCTGTTTGTACAAAGTAAAAACAAAATATAAAAAAAAGCCAAAAAAAGACAACAAAAGGTGGGTGGTGTCGAATCAAAGCAGCCCGCGGTTATTCACGATTATTCATTTTATTTGTGTTATTCGTCGTTCGCCCCGAACCGCTAGACTCGTCGGACCATTAAAATCGCCTAATTCGCGAGCTGTTCACGAGTTAACTGGCTGTTGAACCGGATCGCTGGAAATTCGCCCCGGCACGGGCGGCCCGACCGTTTAGCCGGCTCTACTGATACGACAGCCAACCATTACTACTACTAGGTTCTCAAATAAAGTAAGAGCTCCCAAGTAAAGAGTTTATATCTTTAACATGAAGTAACATAAATTGCCTCAGAAGTTAATACAATAGCTCAAGAAAAGAAATTTATCAGTAACTAGTCAATATTTGTCAAGTGTAATACATAAACAAGCAACATTTGTAAAGAAAAACAATGGCAGTTGGTCTGTGATCTCAGATGATAGGCAGTTGGTCTGTGATCAACCGTATAAGTCACTTTTCACCATATTAGAGTCAATTTACACCCTATAAGAGCCACTTGCCACCATATTGATACAATTAGCATGTTAACATCATGAAAATCCAGTTTAGCTTCGTTTTAGCACACTTTGATATTTCATAATAGGACTCAACTTTGGGCCACATTTTGACTCTAATCAACTATGTAAGTCACTTTTCACCATATTAGAGTCACTTTGCACCCTATTAGAGTCACTTACCACCATATATCTGTAAAATTAACATGTTAACATTATACACATCCAATTTGACATCCTTTTACCATCTCTTAGTGCCACTTTCATACAAGTCAATTTTGTTCCACATTTTGGCTCTAATCAACCGTGTAAGTCACTTTTCACCATATTAGAGTCACTTTGCACCCTATAAGAGTCACTTGTCACTATATATATTGATATAATTAATATGTTAACATCATGTACATGCAATTTGACATCCTTTAAGCATCTCTTGATTGTCCTAAAATCAGCAATTGACGTACTCTTTGCCACACATGGTCTGAGCATATCGAGTATTCGTGGTCAAGGTTTTGACGGGGCTAGTAATATGAGCAGACATATTAGTGGGCTAAAAGTTTAATACTAGCAGAAAATGCATCTGCCTTTTATGTGCATTGCTTTGCTCATCAATTGCAGCTCACACTTGTTGCAGTTTCAAAAAAGCATGATAAAATTTGCTCATTTTTTTACCATCTAGCATCTTTGGTGAATTTTGTTGCGGCTTCTTGCAAAAGAAAAGAATTAGTCTGGGTGAAACAAATAGAAAAGTTAGCTGAAGAAATATCCCAAGGCAATCGAATGACTGGTAAAGGCTTGAATCAAGAGGCAGTTCTTAAACGTCCAGGAGATACAAGATGGTGTTCGCATTATAATACAATTCTAAGTGTGACTTCTTTATTTTTCACCGGCACTTGATCTGCTTGAAGAAATAAAAGTTATGCCTTCCTTTCATGAAAATAAAGGAGAGATTTATAGACTTATTGATGCAATGAATGACTTTGAGTTTATTTTTCTATTGCATTTGATGAGAAAAGTTTTAGGAATCACAAATGACTTATCACAAGCACTACAAAGAAAAGTCCAGGATCTTGCTAATGCTTTATGTTTGGTAAATGTATCGAAGAAAATGTTACAAACATTCAGAGATGATGGATGGAATGAGTTAATTGTTGATATTTCCAAATTCTGTGAAAAGTTTGAGATCGATGTCCCAGATATGGATGCTATCTCTATGCCTCGTGGAAGATCAAGACGTAAACTGCAAAAAGTTTCTAATAAACACCACTTCAAGATTAGTTTGATGAATACTATAATTGATTATCAATTGCAAGAGATTAACGAGCGTCTTGATAGAGATAACATGGAGTTACTTTCCTGCATATCATGCCTAAATCCGCAGAATTCTTTTTTAACTTTTGATAGTAAAAATTAGTTCAACTTGCAAGATTTTATACTTCAGAATTTGATCAAATTCGTCTTCTATCACTTGAAGACCAGCTTTCTAGCTATATTGTTGACATGAGAAGTAATGCTGATTTTCAAAATTTGAAGGGCATCCATGATCTTGCTCAAAAAATGCTTCAAAAACACAAAGATATTGGATTTCCTTGGGTTTATATGTTGATAAAATTGTCACTAATTCTACCGGTTGCAACTGCAACAGTTGAGAGAGGATTTTCAGCAATGAAACTTGTTAAAACTACGCTTCGGAATAGAATGGGAGATATTTGGTTGAATGATTGTTTGATAACATATATTGAGAGAGAGATTTTTCAAATAATTGAAAATGAAGAAATTATGAAACGATTTCAGAGTATGAAAGATAGGCTGATGATCTTGTAAATATTACATTATAATATATGTTCATTTGCTCTTTTGCTTATAGTTGTTGATTTGATTACAATTTTTTTTTTCCGGCCCCCCTAAATTGAAACCTGGATCCGCCACTAGATAGGCTTCTGGTAGCACAACCGTGAGAAATTATTAAAACGGATCATAATTCGATTTCTAAATGAAGTGAAAGGGCTCCCTAGCTATCTCAAGACTTGTACCACTTCTAGGATATTATTAGCTTATGTTTTATAAATAATTAAATATTCACTCTTAAAAAAACAGTGTATGTTCACCTCCAAAAATATTCTTGAACTAAACTTTACCTATACTTCTATAATTAGCTCTATAACCCGTGCGAGGCACAACATGTTCTAAAATATTATAATTTTTTTAATTAATTTTAATATTTTTTTTGGCATATTTAAAAACTTAAATTAATGATAAATATTGAGAATTATCAACCTTATTTTACTCTATGTTGTATTTGAAAAAAAATTTCTAATAGCAGTTATATTATTGTCGACTTGCCTCTTCATATTTGATACTGTAGAATAATTTTTTTGTGTTGTATTGGGGTAATTTTGTGTAATACACGTGCATAGTGTAGTGTATATGTGACTATATACTATACACGTGACAAAATATATTTTGAACTGTAAAATACGTTTTTTGTATTATATTGATAATAATTTTATGTAATATTACAGATACATGAAGATATATATGTGATTATATTATTGTCTCATTTATAGGTAAGTATTTGATGTTTAAAGTATGCCATAAAAAATCGTATTAAATGTTAAACAATTTAAAAATATTATGTTTTGCAAGTGTACCCTAAAATTATTTGGTGATGATTTCTCTTAAACCACAATTAATTTATTACATGTCACTAAAAAATTGATGTAATTTTTATGTTAATTATTATCTCAGATTTTTAATTCTTAATTAAATTTATCACATTTTAAATTTTATATCATTGAAAATAACATATGTATACATATATATGTAAGTGTGTGTAGCTATTAATTACAAAAAAATTCATATACTTTAATGAAGATTAGCTATTAATGAATATTAAATAAGAAATAATAAATAGAACAAGGGTTAAAATAGTCATTTCACATTGAATAAATTGTCGCACCCAACCTCATTTGCTCTATTATATATATAATAGATTTAATATACCTTGAAGTTATTAATGTATAAAATAACGAAGAAAAAAAAAAGAATATAACAAGCAATGGAATTATTGTAGCAACGCAAAAATAAGAACACACCAGATAGAAATTTATTAAAAGCAAAACAAATATCCTTCAAAGTTCGAAAGAATGTTAAAAATAATATTTTTTTGGTGCAAAATGCTGAAAATATCCATTCTGGGAGTGTAGTGCTGAAAATATTCGTTTGGATACGCATTTGCCATATGATTATCATGTTTTGTACTAAATACTCATTTGTCAAATGAGTATCCAGTTTTTATTTTTTTTATATTTTTGTGATACGCATTTGACAAATGCGTATCCCAATGATAATACGAAATGCGTATCTTTAGTATTCTCAAATGCGTGTAATACGCATTTGAGCATATTTTTTATGCGTATACCAATGATAATACGAAATGCGTATCTTTAGTATTCTCAAATGCGTGTAATTAGCATTTGAGCATATTTTTTGAAAATGGATATTTTGAGCAAATTCAACCCAAAAATGGGTATTTTTAACCATTATCCTCAAGGTTGATCCAAAAAACAACAAAAACACAAGTAACCAGCACTGTCACACAAATCCTTTCATCTGCTTCTCCTTGATTGGAAACTATGGAAAGAATGCACTTGACCACATGCCACCATTCTGCGCATCTCCACAGGGCATCATCATCTCCTCACCGTGACTAAATCCCAAATTCTGGCAGTGTTGCTCCTGGTTCAGCATCTGATCAGTACTGCTGTTCCCACTATTGCTGTTGATCCAGTCGCTAAACCAAGGCGGTCTCTGCTGCTGCTGCTGCATTGCTTCCATCTCGCCCTCTATAGCCTTTTCTTCCGTTCCATCAACACAATTAGTCACTCCTTTACCTTTCAACATTGCAGCAGCTGATCCCGAGCCACAGCCAGATCCAGAGCCAGAGCCAACTTTCCCAGGAGTAGTATTCTTTTTCTTAGTAGCCGATATCTGATCAATTCTTTTATAAATCTCCTTCAACTTGTGATCAATAAGCCAACCAAGATCATTCAAATCCGGGATCATCAAATTTTGTAAACCAATTTTCCCCGTCAAACACTGATACATAACCTCAATCATTTCCTTCTCCCTATTATCCTTACACTGTTTCTTCAACTGCTCATTAGCTTTCGCAATCCTCTGTCGCATAAAACTCTCCTGATTAACCATCTTCTTGCTCTGCTCCATCTCCGGCATTCGCTTAAACTGAGACAACACACGCTGAACACCTTCTGTATTAGGCCACACTTCAGGTTGGGGCTCATAGTGACTATAAATGATAGCACAAGCATCAATACCACATAAGGTACTCAACTCTCCAACCTTCTTCATCAGCCCCTTCTTCCTTTTCTTGAATGTCGCTTTTCGAGAAGCATCATTACTGATGAATGCTAACTTCACCTTCTTTCTTGTCATGATGCCTTGTATGATTTTTGTAGAAAACACCAAACAGGGCAAGATCAAAGTATATGGAAGTTATGTGTTTATATATAACTCTTTTTTGCTCTTTCACTACTAAATAAGAAATGTGTGCATTTTTGTAAACGCATCTGAGATTTCTTTGCCAATGAGGCAAATCAATATAATTAAATTTCTTGATGCATAACATGAACACGCATTTATATGTTAAGATCTTTGTTTCTTCTTAATTTGTTTTTGGTATATGGTTTTACACGTTTTCATGTCATTTGAGATAAGTATAATTAGTTGTAATATCTAGCTAAATAAAAATTTCCATAGTTAGGTAATAAATATAGAATCATTTTAATTGGAAACATATAATCTCAATATGATTTTCCAAATCGGTAAAATCGTAAAATTATAATTACTTGCGTGATTGTTAAGTACAAATAATTAACGGCTACATTGAATAGTAAATTATATTTGGATCAATTTGAAAGTATGGTGTTCCCTTCTTCAAAATTTAAATCAAAGCCGCAACGAGCTAAGTTGGATATTACACGAACAATACATAGTTGACTACAATTTATAAGTTACTTATAAATCAGAATACATATACTTTTAAGATTATTTTATTAATTACAAGATATCTTAAGCCGGTTCGGAACGATGTTTAGAATAGATACAATTTCAGTGACTTGTTCGACTCTTGCCCATCCGTAAAAAAAGCGAGGGAGATACGCGATATCAAGGTGTTTTGGGCTAAATGAAAATGTCAGTTGACTGATATTGATACCGTATCAGTTGACTTATACTGATACTGATATCGTATCGTCCTCTTTTCCTTCTGTAACAGAGTAACTCATTTGCAAAAATTAACTTTGTTTTTCAAAAATAACAAATTTGTTTTTTAAAAACTAACTTTTTCAAAATACGAGTAAAAATAAAATTTGTTTGTCTTAATTAGTTTATCAAATAAAAATATGAGTTAATTGTTAAAAATGTTGAAATGTGTTATAAATCGAAAATCTTTTTCAATATAAAAATGTAATTTAAAAACAGAAATCCAAAAAATGTAAAATTGTAACAGAAATGCAAAGTCTGTTTGTACAAAGTAAAAAACAAAATATAAAAAAAAGCCAAAAAAAGACAACAAAAGGTGGGTGGTGTCGAATCAAAGCAGCCCGCGGTTATTCACGATTATTCATTTTATTTGTGTTATTCGTCGTTCGCCCCGAACCGCTAGACTCGTCGGACCATTAAAATCGCCTAATTCGCGAGCTGTTCACGAGTTAACTGGCTGTTGAACCGGATCGCTGGAAATTCGCCCCGGCACGGGCGGCCCGACCGTTTAGCCGGCTCTACTGATACGACAGCCAACCATTACTACTACTAGGTTCTCAAATAAAGTAAGAGCTCCCAAGTAAAGAGTTTATATCTTTAACATGAAGTAACATAAATTGCCTCAGAAGTTAATACAATAGCTCAAGAAAAGAAATTTATCAGTAACTAGTCAATATTTGTCAAGTGTAATACATAAACAAGCAACATTTGTAAAGAAAAACAATGGCAGTTGGTCTGTGATCTCAGATGATAGGCAGTTGGTCTGTGATCAACCGTATAAGTCACTTTTCACCATATTAGAGTCAATTTACACCCTATAAGAGCCACTTGCCACCATATTGATACAATTAGCATGTTAACATCATGAAAATCCAGTTTAGCTTCGTTTTAGCACACTTTGATATTTCATAATAGGACTCAACTTTGGGCCACATTTTGACTCTAATCAACTATGTAAGTCACTTTTCACCATATTAGAGTCACTTTGCACCCTATTAGAGTCACTTACCACCATATATCTGTAAAATTAACATGTTAACATTATACACATCCAATTTGACATCCTTTTACCATCTCTTAGTGCCACTTTCATACAAGTCAATTTTGTTCCACATTTTGGCTCTAATCAACCGTGTAAGTCACTTTTCACCATATTAGAGTCACTTTGCACCCTATAAGAGTCACTTGTCACTATATATATTGATACAATTAATATGTTAACATCATGTACATGCAATTTGACATCCTTTAAGCATCTCTTGATTGTCCTAAAATCAGCAATTGACGTACTCTTTGCCACACATGGTCTGAGCATATCGAGTATTCGTGGTCAAGGTTTTGACGGGGCTAGTAATATGAGCAGACATATTAGTGGGCTAAAAAGTTTAATACTAGCAGAAAATGCATCTGCCTTTTATGTGCATTGCTTTGCTCATCAATTGCAGCTCACACTTGTTGCAGTTTCAAAAAAGCATGATAAAATTTGCTCATTTTTTTACCATCTAGCATCTTTGGTGAATTTTGTTGGGGCTTCTTGCAAAAGAAAAGAATTAGTCTGGGTGAAACAAATAGAAAAGTTAGCTGAAGAAATATCCCAAGGCAATCGAATGACTGGTAAAGGCTTGAATCAAGAGGCAGTTCTTAAACGTCCAGGAGATACAAGATGGTGTTCGCATTATAATACAATTCTAAGTGTGACTTCTTTATTTTTCACCGGCACTTGATCTGCTTGAAGAAATAAAAGTTATGCCTTCCTTTCATGAAAATAAAGGAGAGATTTATAGACTTATTGATGCAATGAATGACTTTGAGTTTATTTTTCTATTGCATTTGATGAGAAAAGTTTTAGGAATCACAAATGACTTATCACAAGCACTACAAAGAAAAGTCCAGGATCTTGCTAATGCTTTATGTTTGGTAAATGTATCGAAGAAAATGTTACAAACATTCAGAGATGATGGATGGAATGAGTTAATTGTTGATATTTCCAAATTCTGTGAAAAGTTTGAGATCGATGTCCCAGATATGGATGCTATCTCTATGCCTCGTGGAAGATCAAGACGTAAACTGCAAAAAGTTTCTAATAAACACCACTTCAAGATTAGTTTGATGAATACTATAATTGATTATCAATTGCAAGAGATTAACGAGCGTCTTGATAGAGATAACATGGAGTTACTTTCCTGCATATCATGCCTAAATCCGCAGAATTCTTTTTTAACTTTTGATAAGTAAAAATTAGTTCAACTTGCAAGATTTTATACTTCAGAATTTGATCAAATTCGTCTTCTATCACTTGAAGACCAGCTTTCTAGCTATATTGTTGACATGAGAAGTAATGCTGATTTTCAAAATTTGAAGGGCATCCATGATCTTGCTCAAAAAATGCTTCAAAAACACAAAGATATTGGATTTCCTTGGGTTTATATGTTGATAAAATTGTCACTAATTCTACCGGTTGCAACTGCAACAGTTGAGAGAGGATTTTCAGCAATGAAACTTGTTAAAACTACGCTTCGGAATAGAATGGGAGATATTTGGTTGAATGATTGTTTGATAACATATATTGAGAGAGATATTTTTCAAACAATTGAAAATGAAGAAATTATGAAACGATTTCAGAGTATGAAAGATAGGCTGATGATCTTGTAAATATTACATTATAATATATGTTCATTTGCTCTTTTGCTTATAGTTGTTGATTTGATTACAATTTTTTTTTCCGGCCCCCCTAAATTGAAACCTGGATCCGCCACTAGATAGGCTTCTGGTAGCACAACCGTGAGAAATTATTAAAACGGATCATAATTCGATTTCTAAATGAAGTGAAAGGGCTCCCTAGCTATCTCAAGACTTGTACCACTTCTAGGATATTATTAGCTTATGTTTTATAAATAATTAAATATTCACTCTTAAAAAAACAGTGTATGTTCACCTCCAAAATATTCTTGAACTAAACTTTACCTATACTTCTATAATTAGCTCTATAACCCGTGCGAGGCACAACATGTTCTAAAATATTATAATTTTTTTAATTAATTTTAATATTTTTTTTGGCATATTTAAAAACTTAAATTAATGATAAATATTGAGAATTATCAACCTTATTTTGCTCTATGTTGTATTTGAAAAAAAATTCTAATAGCAGTTATATTATTGTCGACTTGCCTCTTCATATTTGATACTGTAGAATAATTTTTTTGTGTTGTATTGGGGTAATTTTGTGTAATACACGTGCATAGTGTAGTGTATATGTGACTATATACTATACACGTGACAAAATATATTTTGAACTGTAAAATACGTTTTTTGTATTATATTGATAATAATTTTATGTAATATTACAGATACATGAAGATATATATGTGATTATATTATTGTCTCATTTATAGGTAAGTATTTGATGTTTAAAGTATGCCATAAAAAATCGTATTAAATGTTAAACAATTTAAAATATTATGTTTTGCAAGTGTACCCTAAAATTATTTGGTGATGATTTCTCTTAAACCACAATTAATTTATTACATGTCACTAAAAAATTGATGTAATTTTTATGTTAATTATTATCTCAGATTTTTAATTCTTAATTAAATTTATCACATTTTAAATTTTATATCATTGAAAATAACATATGTATACATATATATGTAAGTGTGTGTAGCTATTAATTATAAAAAAATTCATATACTTTAATGAAGATTAGCTATTAATGAATATTAAATAAGAAATAATAAATAGAACAAGGGTTAAAATAGTCATTTCATATTGAATAAATTGTCGCACCCAACCTCATTTGCTCTATTATATATATAATAGATTTAATATACCTTGAAGTTATTAATGTAAAAAAATAACGAAGAAAAAAAAGGAATATAACAAGCAATGGAATTATTGTAGCAACGCAAAAATAAGAACACACCAGATAGAAATTTATTAAAAGCAAAACAAATATCCTTCAAAGTTCGAAAGAATGTTAAAAATAATATTTTTTTGGTGCAAAATGCTGAAAAATATCCATTCTGGAAGTGTAGTGCTGAAAATATTCGTTTGGATACGCATTTGCCATATGATTATCATGTTTTGTACTAAATACTCATTTGTCAAATGAGTATCCAGTTTTTATTTTTTTTATATTTTTGTGATACGCATTTGGCAAATGCGTATCCCAATGATAATACGAAATGCGTATCTTTAGTAATTTTCTTACATACCCAATTCTCAAATGCGTATTACACTTATCAAATTACAAAATACGTAACCAAAACGGTATTTTCATCATATTTTTTGAAAATGGGTATTTTGAGCAAATTCAACCCAAAAATGGGTATTTTTGACCATAATCCTCAAGGTTGATCGGAAAAAACAACAAAAACACAAGTAACCAGCACTATCACATAAATCTTTTCATCTGCTTCTCCTTGATTGTAGCTCTGATTGGAAACTATGGAAAGAATGCACTTGACCACATGCCACCATTCTGCGCATCTCCATAAGGCATCATCGTCTCCTCACCGCGACTAAATCCCAAATTCTGGCAGTGTTGCTGCTGGTTCAGCATCTGATCAGTACTGCTGTTCCCACTATTGCTGTTGATCCAGTCGCTAAACCAAGGCGGTCTCTGCTGCTGCTGCTGCATTGCTTCCATCTCGCCCTCTAAAGCCTTTTCTTCCGTTCCATCAATACAATTAGCCACTCCTTTACCTTTCAACATTGCAGCAGCTGATCCCGAGCCACAGCCAGATCCAGAGCCAGAGCCAACTTTCCCAGTAGTAGTATTCTTTTTCTTAGTAGCCGATATCTGATCAATTCTTTTATAAATCTCCTTCAACTTGTGATCAATAAGCCAACCAAGATCATTCAAATCCGGGATCATCAAATTTTGTAAACCAATTTTCCCCGTCAAACACTGATACATAACCTCAATCATTTCCTTCTCCCTATTATCCTTACACTGTTTCTTCAACTGCTCATTAGCTTTCGCAATCCTCTGTCGCATAAAACTCTCCTGATTAACCATCTTCTTGCTCTGCTCCATCTCGGGCATTCGCTTAAACTGAGACAACACACGCTGAACACCTTCTGTATTAGGCCACACTTCAGGTCGGGGCTCATACTGACTATAAATGATAGCACAAGCATCAATACCACATAAGGTACTCAACTCTCCAACCTTCTTCATCAGCCCCTTCTTCCTTTTCTTGAATGTCGCTTTTCGAGAAGCATCATTACTGATGAATGCTAACTTCACCTTCTTTCTTGTCATGATGCCTTGTATGATTTTTGTAGAAAACACCAAACAGGGCAAGATCAAAGTATATGGAAGTTATGTGTTTATATATAACTCTTTTTTGCTCTTTCACTACTAAATAAGAAATGTGTGCATTTTTGTAAACGCATCTGAGATTTCTTTGCCAATGAGGCAAATCAATATAATTAAATTTCTTGATGCATAACATGAACACGCATTTATATGTTAAGATCTTTGTTTCTTCTTAATTTGTTTTTGGTATATGGTTTTACACGTTTTCAAGTCATTTGAGACAAGTATAATTAGTTGTAATATCTAGCTAAATAAAAGTTTCCATAGTTAGGTAATAAATATAGAATCATTTTAATTGGAAACATATAATCTCAATATGATTTTCCAAATCGGTAAAATCGTAAAATTGTAATTACTTGTGTGATTGTTAAGTACAAATAATTAACGGCTACATTGAATAGTAAATTATATTTGGATCAATTTGAAAGTATGGTGTTCCCTTCTTCAAAATTTAAATCAAAGCCAAAACGAGCTGAGTTGGATATTACACGAACAATACATAGTTGACTACAATTTATAAGTTACTTATAAATCAAAATTACATATACTTTTAAGATTATTTTATTAATTACAAGATATCTTAAGCCGGTTCGGAACCATGTTTAGAATAGATACAATTTCAGTGACTTGTTCGACTCTTGCCCATCCGTAAAAAAAGCGAGGGAGATACGCGATATCAAGGTGTTTTGGGCTAAATGAAAAATGTCAGTTGACTGATACTGATACCGTATCAGTTGACTTATACTGATATTGTATCGTCCTCTTTTCCTTCCGTAACAGAGTAACTCATTTGCAAAAATTAACTTTGTTTTTCAAAAATAACAAATTTGTTATTTAAAAACTAACTTTTTCAAAATACGAGTAAAAATAAAATTTGTTTGTCTTGATTAGTTTATCAAATAAAAATATGAGTAAATTTTAAAAATGTTGAAATGTGTTATAAATCGAAAATCTTTTTTAATATAAAAAATGTAAAATAAAAACAGAAATCCAAAAAATGTAAAATAAAAACAGAAATGCAAAGTCTGTTTGTACAAAGTAAAAAATAAAATATAAAAAAAGCCAAAAAAAGACAACTAAAGGTGGGTGGTGTCGAATCAAAGCAGCCCGCGGTTATTCACGATTATTCGTTTTATTCGTGTTATACGTCATTCGCCCCGAACCGCTAGACTCGTCGGACCATTAAAATCGACTAATTCGCGAGCTGTTCACGAGTTAACTGGCTGTTGAACCGGACCGCTAGAAATTCGCCACGGCACGGGCGGCCCGACTGTTTGGCCGGCTCTACTGATACGACAGCCAACCATTACTACTACTAGGTTCTCAAATAAAGTAAGAGCTCCCAAGTAAAGAGTTTATATCTTTAACATGAAGTAACATAAATTACCTCAGAAGTTAATACAACAGCTCAACAAAAGAAATTTATCAGTAACTAGTCAATATTTGTCAAGTGTAATACATAAACAAGCAACATTTGTAAAGAAAAACAATGGCAGTTGGTCTGTGATCTCAGATGATAGGCAGTTGGTCTGTGATCAACCATATAAGTCACTTTTCACCATATTAGAGTCACTTTGCACCCTATAAGAGCCACTTGCCACCATATTGATACAATTAACATGTTAACATCATGAATATCCAGTTTAGCTTCGTTTTAGCACACTTTGATATTTCATAATAGGACTCAACTTTGGGCCACATTTTGACTCTAATCAACTATGTAAGTCACTTTTCACCATATTAGAGTCAATTTGCACCCTATAAGAGTCACTTACCACCATATATTTGTAAAATTAACATGTTAAAATTATATACATCCAATTTGATATCCTTTTACCATCTCTTAGTGCCACTATCACACAAGTCAATTTTGTTCCACATTTTGCCTCTAATCAACCGTGTAAGTCACTTTTCACCATATTAGAGTCACTTTGCACCCTATAAGAGTCACTTGTCACTATATATTGATCCAGTTAATATGTTAACATCATGTACATGCAATTTGATATCTTTTAACCATCTCTTGATTGTCCTAAAATCAGCAATTGACGTACTCTTTGCCACACGTGGTCTGAGCATATCGCGTATTCGTGGTCAAGGTTTTGACGGGGCTAGTAATATGAACAGACATATTAGTGGGCTAAAAAGTTTAATACAAGCAGAAAATGCATCTGCCTTTTATGTGCATTGCTTTGCTCATCAATTACAGCTCACACTTGTTGCAGTTTCAAAAAAGCATGATAAAATTTGCTCATTTTTTGACCATCTAGCATCTTTGGTGAATTTTGTTGGGGCTTCTTGCAAGAGAAAAGAATTAGTCCTGGTGAAACAAATAGAAAAGTTAGCTGAAGAAATATCCCAAGGCAATCGAATGACTGGTAAAGGCTTGAATCAAGAGGCAGTTCTTAAACGTCCTGGAGATACAAGATGGGGTTCGCATTATCATACAATTCTAAGTGTGATTTCTTTATTTTCACCGGCCCTTGATGTGCTTGAAGAAATAAAAGACATGCCTTCCTTTCATGAAAATAAAGGAGAGATTTATAGACTTATTGATGCAATGAATGACTTTGAGTTTATTTTTCTATTGCATTTGATGAGAAAAGTTTTAGGAATCACAAATGACTTATCACAAGGACTACAAAGAAAAGACCAGGATCTTGCTAATGCTTTATGTTTGGTAAATGTATCGAAGAAAATGTTACAAACATTCAGAGATGATGGATGGAATGAGTTAATTGTTGATGTTTCCAAATTCTGTGAAAAGTTTGAGATCGATGTCCCAGATATGGATGCTATCTCTATGCCTCGTGGAAGATCAAGACGTAAACTGCAAAAAGTTTCTAATAAACACCACTTCAAGATTAGTTTGATGAATACTATAATTGATTATCAATTGCAAGAGATTAACGAGCGTCTTGATAGAGATAACATGGAGTTACTTTCCTGCATATCATGCCTAAATCCGCAGAATTCTTTTTTAACTTTTGATAAGTAAAAATTAGTTCAACTTGCAAGATTTTATACTTCAGAATTTGATCAAATTCGTCTTCTATCACTTGAAGACCAGCTTTCTAGCTATATTGTTGACATGAGAAGTAATGCTGATTTTCAAAATTTGAAGGGCATCCATGATCTTGCTCAAAAAATGCTTCAAAAACACAAAGATATTGGATTTCCTTGGGTTTATATGTTGATAAAATTGTCACTAATTCTACCGGTTGCAACTGCAACAGTTGAGAGAGGATTTTCAGCAATGAAACTTGTTAAAACTACGCTTCGGAATAGAATGGGAGATATTTGGTTGAATGATTGTTTGATAACATATATTGAGAGAGATATTTTTCAAACAATTGAAAATGAAGAAATTATGAAACGATTTCAGAGTATGAAAGATAGGCTGATGATCTTGTAAATATTACATTATAATATATGTTCATTTGCTCTTTTGCTTATAGTTGTTGATTTGATTACAATTTTTTTTTCCGGCCCCCCCTAAATTGAAACCTGGATCCGCCACTAGATAGGCTTCTGGTAGCACAACCGTGAGAAATTATTAAAACGGATCATAATTCGATTTCTAAATGAAGTGAAAGGGCTCCCTAGCTATCTCAAGACTTGTACCACTTCTAGGATATTATTAGCTTATGTTTATAAATAATTAAATATTCACTCTTAAAAAAACAGTGTATGTTCACCTCCAAAAATATTCTTGAACTAAACTTTACCTATACTTCTATAATTAGCTCTATAACCCGTGCGAGGCACAACATGTTCTAAAATATTATAATTTTTTTAATTAATTTTAATATTTTTTTTGGCATATTTAAAAACTTAAATTAATGATAAATATTGAGAATTATCAACCTTATTTTGCTCTATGTTGTATTTGAAAAAAAATTCTAATAGCAGTTATATTATTGTCGACTTGCCTCTTCATATTTGATTACTGTAGAATAATTTTTTTGTGTTGTATTGGGGTAATTTTGTGTAATACACGTGCATAGTGTAGTGTATATGTGACTATATACTATACACGTGACAAAATATATTTTGAACTGTAAAATACGTTTTTTGTATTATATTGATAATAATTTTATGTAATATTACAGATACATGAAGATATATATGTGATTATATTATTGTCTCATTTATAGGTAAGTATTTGATGTTTAAAGTATGCCATAAAAAATCGTATTAAATGTTAAACAATTTAAAATATTATGTTTTGCAAGTGTACCCTAAAATTATTTGGTGATGATTTCTCTTAAACCACAATTAATTTATTACATGTCACTAAAAAATTGATGTAATTTTTATGTTAATTATTATCTCAGATTTTTAATTCTTAATTAAATTTATCACATTTAAATTTTATATCATTGAAAATAACATATGTATACATATATATGTAAGTGTGTGTAGCTATTAATTACAAAAAAATTCATATACTTTAATGAAGATTAGCTATTAATGAATATTAATAAGAAATAATAAATAGAACAAGGGTTAAAATAGTCATTTCACATTGAATAAATTGTCGCACCCAACCTCATTTGCTCTATTATATATATAATAGATTTAATATACCTTGAAGTTATTAATGTATAAAAATAACGAAGAAAAAAAAAGAATATAACAAGCAATGGAATATTGTAGCAACGCAAAAATAAGAACACACCAGATAGAAATTTATTAAAAGCAAGACAAATATCCTTCAAAGTTCGAAAGAATGTTAAAAATAATATTTTTTTGGTGCAAATGCTGAAAATATCCATTCTGGGAGTGTAGTGCTGAAAATATTCGTTTGGATACGCATTTGCCATATGATTATCATGTTTTGTACTAAAATACTCATTTGTCAAATGAGTATCCAGTTTTTTATTTTTTTTTTATATTTTTGTGATACGCATTTGACAAATGCGTATCCAATGATAATACGAAATGCGTATTCTTTAGTATTCTCAAATGCGTGTAATACGCATTTGAGCATATTTTTTGCGTATACCAATGATAATACGAAATGCGTATCTTTAGTATTCTCAAATGCGTGTAATTAGCATTTGAGCATTTTTTGAAAATGGATATTTTGAGCAAATTCAACCCAAAAATGGGTTTTTAACCATTATCCTCAAGGTTGATCCAAAAACAACAAAAACACAAGTAACCAGCACTGTCACACAAATCCTTTCATCTGCTTCTCCTTGATTGGAAACTATGGAAAGAATGCACTTGACCACATGCCACCATTCTGCGCATCTCCACAGGGCATCATCATCTCCTCACCGTGACTAAATCCCAAATTCTGGCAGTGTTGCTGCTGGTTCAGCATCTGATCAGTACTGCTGTTCCCACTATTGCTGTTGATCCAGTCGCTAAACCAAGGCGGTCTCTGCTGCTGCTGCTGCATTGCTTCCATCTCGCCCTCTATAGCCTTTTCTTCCGTCCATCAACACAATTAGCCACTCCTTTACCTTTCAACATTGCAGCAGCTGATCCCGAGCCACAGCCAGATCCAGAGCCAGAGCCAACTTTCCCAGGAGTAGTATTCTTTTTTAGTAGCCGAATCTGATCAATTCTTTTATAAATCTCCTTCAACTTGTGATCAATAAGCCAACCAAGATCATTCAAATCCGGGATCATCAAATTTTGTAAACCATTTTCCCGTCAAAACTGATACATAACCTCAATCATTTCCTTCTCCCTATTATCCTTACACTGTTCTTCAACTGCTCATTAGCTTTCGCAATCCTCTGTCGCATAAAACTCTCCTGATTAACCATCTTCTTGCTCTGCTCCATCTCCGGCATTCGCTTAAACTGAGACAACACACGCTGAACACTTCTGTATTAGGCCACACTTCAGGTTGGGG
>NW_027419915.1:0-8965 GCF_009905375.1 Apium graveolens
TACCAACTGCCTAATACACTTTACATAATTGTTTCATATTCCAATTAGTCATTTAAAGTCCTTAATCAAGGTTTCAAAGTAAGGCGGGGGTAATGGTTCGTTCGCGAAATGCCGTTACTTAAAACGGTCGTTTCTCATCGCTCGTAACTCGGATTTAGGCGAACGGCATATCAAAACGAAGCTCGTAACATGAACTATCAAAACATGGCAAAGGTTAGAATCTTACAGTGAGTTCACGGGTCCTAAAGTTCAGAACAGAACAGTTAAGGAAAATCGGGCATTATGACGGTTATGTTTACGCGATTTCCAATTTAATTATCACTCTAAATTCTCATCAATTCACTCACAACCACCAACACAACAATATTCAACCATCATAATACAACTCAGTCCCCAACTCCAAATTTTACCAATTTATCCAACCAATCAAAGACCCAATATTCAAATCCAATACAAATCCACCAAAACTACTTATAATCAAAGATCAAGACTTAATACTAACAATGCTTCAATAAAACTTAATGGAATCATAAAATCAAAGCTAGGGTTTGAAGTTTATACCTTCCTTGGGAGGTGTTAAGTTGCTAGGAAACCTTAGGGAGCCTCCTACAAGCTTGATATTTCCAAAGAAATCAAGAACACAAAGTTAGGTTTTGCAGTTTCTAAAAGTCATATTGAAATAACTGTAAATATGAGGGTCTTACCATGATTATTTGGAAGATACTTGTGAACAAGAGTTGTAGGTCATCTCAATACCTTTCCAACGAGCTATAGAACACATCATTTGAGTGAGTATTGAAGGATATATGGCAGTTTGAAGTTTCTGCTCTGGTTTTGGCCGAGAGCAAGCTTTCAAGGGGGAGAAAGTGAAATGCTTCTTGTTTTGCCCTTTGACTAATTGTGTGGTGAATTACTTGGTTGCTTCTTTTTATTTTAATTAACCATATTTAGAATTTACCATGGTTAAAAACACTTGGCTAATATTCCACCAATTCAAAATATCTACTAGGTCATGCTTAGGTCATCTTGATTATGTCATCCTTTTACACTTGTTTCCTTCTTATTGGTATGATGACATCATCACCCACTAACCTCTTTGATTAACCCCTAATTACTTGGCTAATGACTGCTGATATGTTATACGGTTCGCTTAACTTTCGTTCTCGTTTATCGTTTGAGGGATCATACCCGAGATCTTATTACTTGGGTTCCCTTAACCTTTCTCAATTATTATATTCCTTTTATGATCCTCTCTTATAATCCTTGAATTTAAATCATTTTAATCATGTTACCTTATACTCAATTCTTTCAGTATCTGGTGGATTTTCGGAAAAAATCAAAGTGTTCGGATCTGGATTCTGACGATCTTTACATACACTTATTTATCATATAGAGTACTAATACGATCTCAGAATAACAATAAAAGAACCCCTACATAGTGTGGCATTAAAAGTTTTCTTATTCAGCATAATCGGCAAAAAGCACTATTCATAAGGGTTTCAAAAATTCCAAAATTTGGGGTTATTACAAATCGAGTTCACAATTGATCTAGCACCAGGTACAGAACCAGTTTCGAAAGCTCCGTATCGAATGGCTCCAGTCGAAATGAAAGAATTGTCAACGCAACTGCAAGATCTTCTAGACCGAGGCATTATACAACCTAGTGTATCCCCATGGGGTGCACCAGTGTTATTTATGAAGAAGAAGGATGGCAACATGCGATTGTGCATCGACTATAGGGAATTGAATAAGCTCACTATCAAGAACAAGTATCCTTTACCGAGAATCGACGATTTGTTCGACCAGCTAAAAGGAGCTGCATGGTTTTTGAAGATAGATTTACGCTCAGGTTATCACCAATTGAAGATTAAAGCTGAAGATATTCCAAAGACTGCGTTTCGTACGAGATATGGGCATTACGAGTTTCTTGTAATGGCATTCGGTTTGACAAACGCGCCAACTGCATTCATGGATTTGATGAACAGGATATTCAAGAAATATTTGGACAAGTTCGTGATTGTATTCATTGATGACATCTTGATTTACTCCAAGACAGAAGAAGAGCATGCAGAACACTTGAGGATAGTTTTGGAAATTCTGAGGAAAGAGCAATTATACGCAAAATTCTCAAAATGTGAATTCTGGTTAAGGGAAGTACAATTTCTAGGGCATATCATCAGTAGAGAAGGCATCCAAGTTGATCCAGCAAAGATTGAAGCTGTGTTGAATTGGGAAAGACCAAAGACGCCGATAGAAGTTCGAAGTTTCTTGGGATTGGCAGGATATTATCGAAGATTTGTCAAAGATTTTGCGAAAATAGCAACGCCGGACTAAGTTAACTCGAAAAAGTGAAAAGTTTGAATGAAATGATAAATGTGAAGAAAGTTTTCAAGAGTTAAAGAATCGGTTGGTGACCGCACCAGTATTGGTATTGCCAGACGAGCAAGGAAATTTCGTCATTTACAGTGACGCTTCGTATCGCAGGCTAGGATGTGTATTGATGCAACACGGTAATGTCATTGCATATGCTTCGAGACAACTTAAACCCCATGAGCAGAAATATCCTACGCATGATCTGGAATTGGCAGCAATCGTATTTGCATTGAAGCTTTGGAGACATTATCTCTACGGTGAAAAATGCGAAATCTACACGGATCATAAAAGTCTGAAGTATATCTTTACGCAAAAAGAATTGAACATGCGACAACGTCGATGGCTGGAATTGATTAAAGATTACGATGTCACAATCAGTTATCATCCAGGAAAAGCAAATGTTGTAGCGGATGCGCTAAGCAGAAAAGAAAGATTGAATCGGTTAACTTCATGTGAAGAATTGGCCAAGGAATTCGACAAATTAGAAATTGAGATTCGCATTCCCAATGAATCTGCAGGAACTATCTACGCTATGACTTTCCAACCGGAGTTGCTAGAAAAGATTCGTCGTTGTCAAAATGAAGTAATGAGTCAAGATGACGACTTAACGGGAGAAGAGATCACAACTCAGAAAGATAATGAAGGAATTTTACGCTTTGCATCTAGAATCTGGATCCCTAACGTGGCAGAATTAAAAGAAGAAATAATGCGAGATGCGCACAATTCGAAGTATTCCATTCATCCAGGAAGCACAAAAATGTATCGCGATTTGAAGGAAAACTTTTGGTGGCCGAATATGAAGAAGGAAATAGCAGAATGGGTGAGTAAATGCTACACATGCCAGCGAGTTAAAGCGGAACATCAATGTCCGAGCGGGTTATTGCAACCGTTAGACATTCCCGAATGGAAATGGGAACATCTAGCGATGGATTTTGTGGTAGGACTACCGAGGACTAGGGCAAATCATGATGCGATATGGGTAATCATTGACAGACTTACGAAGTCGGCACATTTTCTACCAATTAATGAAAGATTTTCGCTCGACAAATTAGTGCACATGTATCTCAAGGAAATTGTGATACGACATGGAGTTCCAATATCTATTGTATCGGATCGAGATCCTCGTTTCAACTCAAGATTTTGGAGACAATTTCAAGAATGCCTTGGAGCAAAATTAAACATGAGTACCGCTTATCATCCGCAAACCGACGGGCAAAGTGAAAGAACTATTCAAACGATTGAAGACATGCTACGAGTTTGTGCAATCGATTTTGAAGGCAGTTGGGATGAGCATCTACCCCTAGTGGAATTTTCCTATAATAACAGCTATAACGCCAGCATTGGAATGCCACCGTATGAAGCACTATATGGGAGAAAATGCAGATCACCAGTGCACTGGGATGAAGTTGGAGAACGTAAAATTTTGGGTCCAGAATTAATTCAGCAAACGAAAGAAAAGATTGAACTTATTCGAAAATGACTTGATGCAGCGCAAAACAGGCAACGCAAATATGCAGACCAAGCAAGGAAGGATATGGACTATCAGGAAGGAGAACACGTACTACTCAAAATATCGCCATGGAAAGGATTGACCAGATTTGGCAATAAGGGAAAACTGAAGCCACGATATGTCGGACCATTTGAAATTTTGAAGAAAGTAGGAAAGCTTGCATACGAATTAGCGTTACCGCCTCATATGCAACATATTCACAATGTGTTTCACGTGTCAATGCTTAAGCGATATAATCCTGATTCTAGGCATGTAATAGAGTATGAACCGATAGATATCCAGCCAGATTTGTCTTTATAGAGCAGCCGGTAAGAATTTTAGATCGGCGAGAGAAAGTGTTGAGAAACAAGTCGTGTATTTAGTGCGAGTGTTGTGGAGAAACCCAGTGGTTGAAGAATCAACCTGGGAGCTTGAAAATGAAATGTTAGAGAAATGCCCTCATTTGTTTTCGTAGAAGATTCTGAGGACAGAATCTATTAATGGGGGGAGAATGTAACGACCGGGAAATTTACGTTGTATTATATCATATTTATAATAAAATATGTGGATTAATATGTCATTTATATGTGATTAAATGTGTTGAGTCATTAAACCATAACTGCTATGTGATACGTGTTATCTGTTTTGATCCAAACGTGTTTTGGATATTTTTGAGTGTTTTATTGCAAGTTAGATATCTTATATCAAAACCCGTACAGCTCAAAACCATGTTTTAAAAGCCCGTATTTCAAACAAAATCATTGGCCCTATTTTGCCAAAAATGCCCTATACCATATCGCTATTCTGAACCCCTAGACGTTTTACAAATTGACCTTTTTCGCGAAAAACGTCTTTCGGGTCCTTCGGGTACCAAAAACCCCACAAAAATCACGGTACCAAAAACCCCAAAAAATCACATTTTTGGGAATTTTAGCATTTTGTATTTATTGGATATTTAAAAATTTAATATTAATACCCAAAAATTATAAAAAATTTGGGCCAAATAATTTATTAGGAGTGTAATTAGCCCCTTAATTTTATTAGGGGTATTATTACATAGTATAAATATCTGATTTTTCAGTAATTAATTATTAATTTTAATTTAAAATCATCAAAATAAATCAGAAAATTCAGAAAAGGAATTAGGGTTCTTGAGTGTTCTTGCGGATCAAAGCCGATTTGATCGTGATAGGAGTGTCAGAAATTGAAGTGTGAGTAACCGATTTGAAGCCCGAAGCCTGTTCTATCAGATTATCACGTCAAAATCATCATCAGAGGTATTGATTTTATTTTGAATTTTCGGGTTTTTAATTCGAATTTGGGGGTGTTCGTTTTGTTGATTGTTGCTACGATTGATGTTGGAGAAGGATATATCGTCTTGTTTCGTTCTGTTAATAATTTTTTCATGAATTTTCGACTCTGATTTCGGGGTGGCCGGAAAGCGGCGCCGCCGCCGCGTTCCTCAATTTTCCGGCTACTACAGCGATCATCTGTGGGTTACAGCTGCATATTTGGTTCGTGGGATTCGTAGGAGTTAATTTCAGCAAGTTTTGGCAGTGATTGATGTTGTGTAGTCGCCGTGGTTCGTCGGGAATCCGACGCCGGCGTCGGATTCCGTTCAGGCCACCGCCTGTTCTTCCCGACCCGAAAACCCGGAGTCGACCTAGTTTGCAACCCGGAACGACCCGGATTTAATCCTAATAACCCAAACCCTGACTGCAATTTTGTGTTTCTGGATTTTTAATTTATTTTATTTTCTGAAAATTAGAAATCAGTTTTAATAATTCTAATATTAGCTAAAAATTATATTTAAATTCTGAAAAATAATATTATTTACTTCTGAATTATTTTATTAATTTATAAATTCGAATTAATTATTTAATTATTTATCTAATTATTTATTAGTTATCTAATTAATTAGTAATTAGGTAATTAATTAGTAATTAGGTAATAATTAAAGATTAAATAATATGATTAATAATTCGATAATTAGTTAATATTACGAATAGTGATTCGATAATGAGAATTATTATTCGAGCGTTAGTTATTCGAATGATATTGCAGTAAGTATTCGTATCGTATAATTAAATACCGATAATTAATTGATTAACGAATCTTAAATTCCAATAATAATATATTAGTTTGGTAGTATTCGAATAGTGCGTAGCGTATTTATACGAGTGATTAATCGTTAAGTTGGTTTATAATTCGAGTAATTCATAGTTTTTCGAAAATAGTGTATCAGTTAATTAAATCGATTGATTATTTATAATAATCGATCAAATCAAATAAATAACGATGAGTTGTAAATATTTGTAATAAATTGTGATTAATCCTAATAATTAGGGATATTATTTTAAATTAGTAAATAATTATCTATTAATTATTTATTAGTTATCTATTTATTAAATATTTAAAATGTGATTAATTATTTCGATAATTAATCACATAATTTTCAATAAATCATAATTTCTTCATTTTAACTCCAAAAATTATAAAAAATTATTTTTGACTTTGATTTTCTTAAATAATTATTTAAAAATTATTTTGGAATTTAAAAATTAGCAATAATTATTTATATTGAATAATAAATTGAATTATCAGTGTTTAATTGATAATAATTCAACGTTAGTCCGAATTGAGCGAAACGAAAGCTTGACTCAGAAAAATGAATTTTTTTCACTAAAAATAATATAAAGACCTAATTTCTTCTCAAAATTAGTGATTTTATTGATTGCTTGATTATCAGTCGAAATGCGTGCCGAGACGAGTTTGAAAAATTACGGAAAAATGGGAAATGAAGCAGAAGGTGATCAACGGAGCAATCAACGAATAAATTTCGATTCTAAAAATTATTTAACTAAAAAAAGATTATGGGCTTATGTGCTTATGTGTATTATGTGGTTAATCGAGTCTTACTTGTTATATGTAATGTTCGAGTTGGTTATAAACGTATGGGTAAATAGTAGGAACAAAATGAAGTCGATTTAAGGTACAACCGAAGTACAAAATGACTTAACCAATCTTTTGCTAACAGAAACTAAGCCAGCAAGGCCGGTCAAGTAGGGAATAGACGGAAGTAATTTAATTGCAGTAAGTCACACAGAAGGCAAGTTCTCCTCTATTCTATTTTCCAGAATAGTGATATTCTCTTCAGATTCTTATTACATTTACATTACCTTAATTCCTTTATTCATATCTCAGTTCGATTCTTGAATTATTCTTTTCATTTGAATTTATTATTCATATTCCAATTATTACTCATAATTATTAATATATTCTGGTGATTAGAATATATCAAGTATACCGATTGTTCCTGTTGCTATTCCAGGGACTGGATAACATTACTTTTGGGGATTAAGGTTACTTAATCCTAAGGACCGGAACATAACCGGATCTTGAGATGGGCCGTAGTGCCTGGGTGCCCGACATGATCTATATAGTGAGTATAGATCTCACTGTATCCTGGCTGATCAGCAGGGTATAGCTGCGAACTTAAGTCCAGTGTAGTTCGTTTGTATCGCCAGCAATGGCCTTCTTTTGATTTTTATGAGGTTATATCTTTGCAGATAAACCTGGGATACGGATTCAGTTATATTGCTTTAACATTGTGTATATTTTGTAGAATTATTGAGCAATTTTGGCTCACCCCTTTTTGTTGTTATTCACCTATTGTTTCAGTTAAGAAAGAATATGAAACCCGTGAGAACACAAGTGGTAAAGAAGCGGGTCAAGCCTCAGGATCCTCTTATACCCAAGGTGTGATCCCTATCCAGGAAGAAAGCTTTGAGTTGCCCGAGCAGGTGGAGTGTGATAGATAGTCGTATTTGTGTGAATAAAAGCTGAACTTAGTTTAAAATGAGTTAGAAAATGGTTTGTAATAAAGAAAGTTGTGAGATTTTGAATGTTAGTTTGTAATAAAAGTAGATAGTGGTTCTTGTTTTCATACTTCAACCTAAAAAGGTCCTGGTAGTTGTTAAGGGGTTTAGTATCATTTCTTTATTATTTATCAATAAGCTTGTACAGGTTGGTGATTAGCTCGTAACCCCCAGACTTATACCCCGGGTCTAGAGGGCGTTACAACAAGCATCGATTCAAGTTTGGGGGTATGTTGAGTGACATTTATGACACTTATTTATGCCTAATAAGCTTTGAATTGATGCATTTGTACTCAAGTTGTTAAGTGTTTTAATGTTTTTCTAGTGTTTTGCATTTCAGGCATTATTCAGGTAATCAGGTGAATTAGCATTATTTTGGTGCTAATTTGGTATCCAAGTGGTGTTGGAATAAAAGCTCGTGGAAAGCCGGCTCGAAGCAGCAAGATTTAAGAAGAAATCTGAGTTTTTCCCAGAAGGACGGCACGCCGCGCTGTGATAGCGTGCGGCCGCGCCAGGCTTCCAGAAATACAGAGCGCCCGCGCTGTGATGGCGCGCGCCCGCGCTGTGGCGCGCGCCCGCGGTGATGCCGAATTCAAGAATCCTGTTTCTAATACAATTCTAAAAGGGAAGGCTCCAGATTGTTGAGGGCTATATATATTCATAATAGGTCATTTTAATAAAGAGAAGGATCAGAGCGCAAGGAGAAGACGACAAGAGACCTTTGCACAATTCAACAAAGGCGAAGATGATAGTTTATTCTTGAGAATCTTTGTTTGAGTTGTAATTTGGATTGTTTTATGTTTTGATGAACCTATACTCTTGTTTTGTACTTGGTTTAATTCGTATAACGACTACGTTTGCTATATCATGATTTCATCGAAAACCCACGTGATGATGAGTCCGATTATGGGCTAATTGTTATCATGGGGTTTCTAGCGATGTATTTATGGATTCTTTATGTAAATATTTTGATACCTTAGTATGTGGTGATTGTATGATATCTAGTATTGGTGTTGTTATTCATTTTATGAGACGTCGCGAACTATAGATAGTGTGTTAATTCTAATGAAGCGAAAGTGAATTTAAGGATTTAGAACTTGCCATGCTAGTATAGGTTCAGTATTTTTCAGGCATGCTTCGTAGGTAATTTTAACATCTTACATGGTCCTATGTATTCAAGATAGATAACTTGTTCTAAACGTTATGTTGTCAATTCTATAAACAT
>NW_027419916.1:0-35711 GCF_009905375.1 Apium graveolens
AGGGACAATTATGAAAAAAGAAATCGAAAAAAACGGGCCGCCTCAATTTTGCTTCCGACCATCGTGTACTACCCCCTACGAGGATTATTCGGAACACCGAGTTCCATTCGTTCTAGTCCGATTCACTCCCCGGACGACCCCGAATGGACGCGAATGCATTTCATAAATCCCATAGGGCAAATTATGAAAAAATCGAAAAAAACGGGCCGCCTCAATTTTTGCTCCAGCACTCGTGTACTACCCCTACGAGGATTAATTCGGGGACACCGAGTTCCATTCGTTTCAGCTCCGATTCACTCCCGGACGACCCCGAATGGACGCGAATGCAATTTCATAAATCCATAGGGACAAATTATGAAAAAAATAAAAAAAACGGGCCGCCTCAATTTTGCTCCAGACCTCGTGTACTACCCCCTACGAGGATTATTCGTACACCGAGTTCCATTCGTTTCAGCTCCGATTCACTCCCGCACGACCCCGAATGGACGCGAATGCAATTTCATAAATCCATAGGGACAAATTATGAAAAGAAATCGAAAAAACGGGCCGCCTCAATTTTTGCTCCAGACCTCGTGTACTACCCCCTACGAGGATTATTCGGACACCGAGTTCCATTCGTTTCAGCTCCGATTCACTCCCGGACGACCCCGAATGGACGCGAATGCAATTTCATAAATCCATAGGGACAAATTATGAAAAGAAATCGAAAAAACGGGCCGCCTCAATTTTTGCTCCAGACCTCGTGTACTACCCCCTACGAGGATTATTCGGACACCGAGTTCCATTCGTTTCAGCTCCGATTCACTCCCGGACGACCCCGAATGGACGCGAATGCAATTTCATAAATCCATAGGGACAAATTATGAAAAGAAATCGAAAAAACGGGCCGCCTCAATTTTTGCTCCAGACCTCGTGTACTACCCCCTACGAGGATTATTCGGACACCGAGTTCCATTCGTTTCAGCTCCGATTCACTCCCGACGACCCCGAATGGACGCGAATGCAATTTCATAAATCCATAGGGACAAATTATGAAAAGAAATCGAAAAAAACGGGCCGCCTCAATTTTTGCTCCAGACCTCGTGTACTACCCCCTACGAGGATTATTCGGACACCGAGTTCCATTCGTTTCAGCTCCGATTCACTCCCGGACGACCCCGAATGGACGCGAATGCAATTTCATAAATCCATAGGGACAAATTATGAAAAGAAATCGAAAAAACGGGCCGCCTCAATTTTTGCTCCAGACCTCGTGTACTACCCCCTACGAGGATTATTCGGACACCGAGTTCCATTCGTTTCAGCTCCGATTCACTCCCGGACGACCCCGAATGGACGCGAATGCAATTTCATAAATCCATAGGGACAAATTATGAAAAGAAATCGAAAAAACGGGCCGCCTCAATTTTTGCTCCAGACCTCGTGTACTACCCCCTACGAGGATTATTCGGACACCGAGTTCCATTCGTTTCAGCTCCGATTCACTCCCGGACGACCCCGAATGGACGCGAATGCAATTTCATAAATCCATAGGGACAAATTATGAAAAGAAATCGAAAAAACGGGCCGCCTCAATTTTTGCTCCAGACCTCGTGTACTACCCCCTACGAGGATTATTCGGACACCGAGTTCCATTCGTTTCAGCTCCGATTCACTCCCGGACGACCCCGAATGGACGCGAATGCAATTTCATAAATCCATAGGGACAAATTATGAAAAGAAATCGAAAAAAACGGGCCGCCTCAATTTTTGCTCCGGACCTCGTGTACTACCCCCTACGAGGATTATTCGGACACCGAGTTCCATTCGTTTCAGCTCCGATTCACTCCCGGACGACCCCGAATGGACGCGAATGCAATTTCATAAATCCATAGGGACAAATTATGAAAAGAAATCGAAAAAACGGGCCGCCTCAATTTTTGCTCCAGACCTCGTGTACTACCCCCTACGAGGATTATTCGGACACCGAGTTCCATTCGTTTCAGCTCCGATTCACTCCCGGACGACCCCGAATGGACGCGAATGCAATTTCATAAATCCATAGGGACAAATTATGAAAAGAAATCGAAAAAACGGGCCGCCTCAATTTTTGCTCCAGGACCTCGTGTACTACCCCCTACGAGGATTATTCGGACACCGAGTTCCATTCGTTTCAGCTCCGATTCACTCCCGGACGACCCCGAATGGACGCGAATGCAATTTCATAAATCCATAGGGACAAATTATGAAAAGAAAATCGAAAAAACGGGCCGCCTCAATTTTTGCTCCAGACCTCGTGTACTACCCCCTACGAGGATTATTCGGACACCGAGTTCCATTCGTTTCAGCTCCGATTCACTCCCGGACGACCCCGAATGGACGCGAATGCAATTTCATAAATCCATAGGGACAAATTATGAAAAGAAATCGAAAAAACGGGCCGCCTCAATTTTTGCTCCAGACCTCGTGTACTACCCCCTACGAGGATTATTCGGACACCGAGTTCCATTCGTTTCAGCTCCGATTCACTCCCGGACGACCCCGAATGGACGCGAATGCAATTTCATAAATCCATAGGGACAAATTATGAAAAGAAATCGAAAAAACGGGCCGCCTCAATTTTTGCTCCAGACCTCGTGTACTACCCCCTACGAGGATTATTCGGACACCGAGTTCCATTCGTTTCAGCTCCGATTCACTCCCGGACGACCCCGAATGGACGCGAATGCAATTTCATAAATCCATAGGGACAAATTATGAAAAGAAATCGAAAAAACGGGCCGCCTCAATTTTTGCTCCAGACCTCGTGTACTACCCCCTACGAGGATTATTCGGACACCGAGTTCCATTCGTTTCAGCTCCGATTCACTCCCGGACGACCCCGAATGGACGCGAATGCAATTTCATAAATCCATAGGGACAAATTATGAAAAGAAATCGAAAAAACGGGCCGCCTCAATTTTTGCTCCAGACCTCGTGTACTACCCCCTACGAGGATTATTCGGACACCGAGTTCCATTCGTTTCAGCTCCGATTCACTCCCGGACGACCCCGAATGGACGCGAATGCAATTTCATAAATCCATAGGGACAAATTATGAAAAGAAATCGAAAAAACGGGCCGCCTCAATTTTTGCTCCAGACCTCGTGTACTACCCCCTACGAGGATTATTCGGACACCGAGTTCCATTCGTTTCAGCTCCGATTCACTCCCGGACGACCCCGAATGGACGCGAATGCAATTTCATAAATCCATAGGGACAAATTATGAAAAGAAATCGAAAAAACGGGCCGCCTCAATTTTTGCTCCAGACCTCGTGTACTACCCCCTACGAGGATTATTCGGACACCGAGTTCCATTCGTTTCAGCTCCGATTCACTCCCGGACGACCCCGAATGGACGCGAATGCAATTTCATAAATCCATAGGGACAAATTATGAAAAGAAATCGAAAAAAACGGGCCGCCTCAATTTTTGCTCCAGACCTCGTGTACTACCCCCTACGAGGATTATTCGGACACCGAGTTCCATTCGTTTCAGCTCCGATTCACTCCCGGACGACCCCGAATGGACGCGAATGCAATTTCATAAATCCATAGGGACAAATTATGAAAAGAAATCGAAAAAACGGGCCGCCTCAATTTTTGCTCCGGACCTCGTGTACTACCCCCTACGAGGATTATTCGGACACCGAGTTCCATTCGTTTCAGCTCCGATTCACTCCCGGACGACCCCGAATGGACGCGAATGCAATTTCATAAATCCATAGGGACAAATTATGAAAAGAAATCGAAAAAAACGGGCCGCCTCAATTTTTGCTCCAGGACCTCGTGTACTACCCCCTACGAGGATTATTCGGACACCGAGTTCCATTCGTTTCAGCTCCGATTCACTCCCGGACGACCCCGAATGGACGCGAATGCAATTTCATAAATCCATAGGGACAAATTATGAAAAGAAATCGAAAAAACGGGCCGCCTCAATTTTTGCTCCAGACCTCGTGTACTACCCCCTACGAGGATTATTCGGACACCGAGTTCCATTCGTTTCAGCTCCGATTCACTCCCGGACGACCCCGAATGGACGCGAATGCAATTTCATAAATCCATAGGGACAAATTATGAAAAGAAATCGAAAAAACGGGCCGCCTCAATTTTTGCTCCAGACCTCGTGTACTACCCCCTACGAGGATTATTCGGACACCGAGTTCCATTCGTTTCAGCTCCGATTCACTCCCGGACGACCCCGAATGGACGCGAATGCAATTTCATAAATCCATAGGGACAAATTATGAAAAGAAATCGAAAAAACGGGCCGCCTCAATTTTTGCTCCAGACCTCGTGTACTACCCCCTACGAGGATTATTCGGACACCGAGTTCCATTCGTTTCAGCTCCGATTCACTCCCGGACGACCCCGAATGGACGCGAATGCAATTTCATAAATCCATAGGGACAAATTATGAAAAGAAATCGAAAAAACGGGCCGCCTCAATTTTTGCTCCAGACCTCGTGTACTACCCCCTACGAGGATTATTCGGACACCGAGTTCCATTCGTTTCAGCTCCGATTCACTCCCGGACGACCCCGAATGGACGCGAATGCAATTTCATAAATCCATAGGGACAAATTATGAAAAGAAATCGAAAAAACGGGCCGCCTCAATTTTTGCTCCAGACCTCGTGTACTACCCCCTACGAGGATTATTCGGACACCGAGTTCCATTCGTTTCAGCTCCGATTCACTCCCGGACGACCCCGAATGGACGCGAATGCAATTTCATAAATCCATAGGGACAAATTATGAAAAGAAATCGAAAAAAACGGGCCGCCTCAATTTTTGCTCCAGACCTCGTGTACTACCCCCTACGAGGATTATTCGGACACCGAGTTCCATTCGTTTCAGCTCCGATTCACTCCCGGACGACCCCGAATGGACGCGAATGCAATTTCATAAATCCATAGGGACAAATTATGAAAAGAAATCGAAAAAACGGGCCGCCTCAATTTTTGCTCCAGGACCTCGTGTACTACCCCCTACGAGGATTATTCGGACACCGAGTTCCATTCGTTTCAGCTCCGATTCACTCCCGGACGACCCCGAATGGACGCGAATGCAATTTCATAAATCCATAGGGACAAATTATGAAAAGAAATCGAAAAAACGGGCCGCCTCAATTTTTGCTCCGGACCTCGTGTACTACCCCCTACGAGGATTATTCGGACACCGAGTTCCATTCGTTTCAGCTCCGATTCACTCCCGGACGACCCCGAATGGACGCGAATGCAATTTCATAAATCCATAGGGACAAATTATGAAAAGAAATCGAAAAAACGGGCCGCCTCAATTTTTGCTCCAGGACCTCGTGTACTACCCCCTACGAGGATTATTCGGACACCGAGTTCCATTCGTTTCAGCTCCGATTCACTCCCGGACGACCCCGAATGGACGCGAATGCAATTTCATAAATCCATAGGGACAAATTATGAAAAGAAATCGAAAAAACGGGCCGCCTCAATTTTTGCTCCAGACCTCGTGTACTACCCCCTACGAGGATTATTCGGACACCGAGTTCCATTCGTTTCAGCTCCGATTCACTCCCGGACGACCCCGAATGGACGCGAATGCAATTTCATAAATCCATAGGGACAAATTATGAAAAGAAATCGAAAAAACGGGCCGCCTCAATTTTTGCTCCAGACCTCGTGTACTACCCCCTACGAGGATTATTCGGACACCGAGTTCCATTCGTTTCAGCTCCGATTCACTCCCGGACGACCCCGAATGGACGCGAATGCAATTTCATAAATCCATAGGGACAAATTATGAAAAGAAATCGAAAAAAACGGGCCGCCTCAATTTTTGCTCCAGACCTCGTGTACTACCCCCTACGAGGATTATTCGGACACCGAGTTCCATTCGTTTCAGCTCCGATTCACTCCCGGACGACCCCGAATGGACGCGAATGCAATTTCATAAATCCATAGGGACAAATTATGAAAAGAAATCGAAAAAACGGGCCGCCTCAATTTTTGCTCCAGACCTCGTGTACTACCCCCTACGAGGATTATTCGGACACCGAGTTCCATTCGTTTCAGCTCCGATTCACTCCCGCACGACCCCGAATGGACGCGAATGCAATTTCATAAATCCATAGGGACAAATTATGAAAAAAAAATCGAAAAAACGGGCCGCCTCAATTTTTGCTCCAGAACTCGTGTACTACCCCCTACGAGGATTATTCGAACACCGAGTTCCATTCGTTTCAGCTCCGATTCACTCCCGGACGACCCCGAATGGACGCGAATGCAATTTCATAAATCCATAGGGACAAATTATGAAAAGAAATCGAAAAAACGGGCCGCCTCAATTTTTGCTCCAGACCTCGTGTACTACCCCCTACGAGGATTATTCGGACACCGAGTTCCATTCGTTTCAGCTCCGATTCACTCCCGACGACCCCGAATGGACGCGAATGCAATTTCATAAATCCATAGGGACAAATTATGAAAAGAAATCGAAAAAAACGGGCCGCCTCAATTTTTGCTCCAGGACCTCGTGTACTACCCCCTACGAGGATTATTCGGACACCGAGTTCCATTCGTTTCAGCTCCGATTCACTCCCGGACGACCCCGAATGGACGCGAATGCAATTTCATAAATCCATAGGGACAAATTATGAAAAGAAATCGAAAAAACGGGCCGCCTCAATTTTTGCTCCAGACCTCGTGTACTACCCCCTACGAGGATTATTCGGACACCGAGTTCCATTCGTTTCAGCTCCGATTCACTCCCGGACGACCCCGAATGGACGCGAATGCAATTTCATAAATCCATAGGGACAAATTATGAAAAGAAATCGAAAAAACGGGCCGCCTCAATTTTTGCTCCAGACCTCGTGTACTACCCCCTACGAGGATTATTCGGACACCGAGTTCCATTCGTTTCAGCTCCGATTCACTCCCGGACGACCCCGAATGGACGCGAATGCAATTTCATAAATCCATAGGGACAAATTATGAAAAGAAATCGAAAAAACGGGCCGCCTCAATTTTTGCTCCAGACCTCGTGTACTACCCCCTACGAGGATTATTCGGACACCGAGTTCCATTCGTTTCAGCTCCGATTCACTCCCGGACGACCCCGAATGGACGCGAATGCAATTTCATAAATCCATAGGGACAAATTATGAAAAGAAATCGAAAAAACGGGCCGCCTCAATTTTTGCTCCAGGACCTCGTGTACTACCCCCTACGAGGATTATTCGGACACCGAGTTCCATTCGTTTCAGCTCCGATTCACTCCCGGACGACCCCGAATGGACGCGAATGCAATTTCATAAATCCATAGGGACAAATTATGAAAAGAAATCGAAAAAAACGGGCCGCCTCAATTTTTGCTCCAGACCTCGTGTACTACCCCCTACGAGGATTATTCGGACACCGAGTTCCATTCGTTTCAGCTCCGATTCACTCCCGGACGACCCCGAATGGACGCGAATGCAATTTCATAAAT
This sequence comes from Apium graveolens, assembly GCF_009905375.1. Taxonomy (NCBI): domain Eukaryota; kingdom Viridiplantae; phylum Streptophyta; class Magnoliopsida; order Apiales; family Apiaceae; genus Apium; species Apium graveolens. The sequence goes on from NW_027419916.1 coordinate 7,492, forward strand.
CCATAGGGACAAATTATGAAAAGAAATCGAAAAAACGGGCCGCCTCAATTTTTGCTCCAGACCTCGTGTACTACCCCCTACGAGGATTATTCGGACACCGAGTTCCATTCGTTTCAGCTCCGATTCACTCCCGGACGACCCCGAATGGACGCGAATGCAATTTCATAAATCCATAGGGACAAATTATGAAAAGAAATCGAAAAAACGGGCCGCCTCAATTTTTGCTCCAGACCTCGTGTACTACCCCCTACGAGGATTATTCGGACACCGAGTTCCATTCGTTTCAGCTCCGATTCACTCCCGGACGACCCCGAATGGACGCGAATGCAATTTCATAAATCCATAGGGACAAATTATGAAAAGAAATCGAAAAAACGGGCCGCCTCAATTTTTGCTCCAGACCTCGTGTACTACCCCCTACGAGGATTATTCGGACACCGAGTTCCATTCGTTTCAGCTCCGATTCACTCCCGGACGACCCCGAATGGACGCGAATGCAATTTCATAAATCCATAGGGACAAATTATGAAAAGAAATCGAAAAAACGGGCCGCCTCAATTTTTGCTCCAGACCTCGTGTACTACCCCCTACGAGGATTATTCGGACACCGAGTTCCATTCGTTTCAGCTCCGATTCACTCCCGGACGACCCCGAATGGACGCGAATGCAATTTCATAAATCCATAGGGACAAATTATGAAAAGAAATCGAAAAAACGGGCCGCCTCAATTTTTGCTCCAGACCTCGTGTACTACCCCCTACGAGGATTATTCGGACACCGAGTTCCATTCGTTTCAGCTCCGATTCACTCCCGGACGACCCCGAATGGACGCGAATGCAATTTCATAAATCCATAGGGACAAATTATGAAAAGAAATCGAAAAAACGGGCCGCCTCAATTTTTGCTCCAGGACCTCGTGTACTACCCCCTACGAGGATTATTCGGACACCGAGTTCCATTCGTTTCAGCTCCGATTCACTCCCGGACGACCCCGAATGGACGCGAATGCAATTTCATAAATCCATAGGGACAAATTATGAAAAGAAATCGAAAAAACGGGCCGCCTCAATTTTTGCTCCGGACCTCGTGTACTACCCCCTACGAGGATTATTCGGACACCGAGTTCCATTCGTTTCAGCTCCGATTCACTCCCGGACGACCCCGAATGGACGCGAATGCAATTTCATAAATCCATAGGGACAAATTATGAAAAAAAAATCGAAAAAACGGGCCGCCTCAATTTTTGCTCCAGAACTCGTGTACTACCCCCTACGAGGATTATTCGAACACCGAGTTCCATTCGTTTCAGCTCCGATTCACTCCCGGACGACCCCGAATGGACGCGAATGCAATTTCATAAATCCATAGGGACAAATTATGAAAAGAAATCGAAAAAACGGGCCGCCTCAATTTTTGCTCCAGACCTCGTGTACTACCCCCTACGAGGATTATTCGGACACCGAGTTCCATTCGTTTCAGCTCCGATTCACTCCCGGACGACCCCGAATGGACGCGAATGCAATTTCATAAATCCATAGGGACAAATTATGAAAAGAAATCGAAAAAACGGGCCGCCTCAATTTTTGCTCCAGACCTCGTGTACTACCCCCTACGAGGATTATTCGGACACCGAGTTCCATTCGTTTCAGCTCCGATTCACTCCCGGACGACCCCGAATGGACGCGAATGCAATTTCATAAATCCATAGGGACAAATTATGAAAAGAAATCGAAAAAACGGGCCGCCTCAATTTTTGCTCCAGACCTCGTGTACTACCCCCTACGAGGATTATTCGGACACCGAGTTCCATTCGTTTCAGCTCCGATTCACTCCCGGACGACCCCGAATGGACGCGAATGCAATTTCATAAATCCATAGGGACAAATTATGAAAAGAAATCGAAAAAAACGGGCCGCCTCAATTTTTGCTCCAGACCTCGTGTACTACCCCCTACGAGGATTATTCGGACACCGAGTTCCATTCGTTTCAGCTCCGATTCACTCCCGGACGACCCCGAATGGACGCGAATGCAATTTCATAAATCCATAGGGACAAATTATGAAAAGAAATCGAAAAAACGGGCCGCCTCAATTTTTGCTCCAGACCTCGTGTACTACCCCCTACGAGGATTATTCGGACACCGAGTTCCATTCGTTTCAGCTCCGATTCACTCCCGGACGACCCCGAATGGACGCGAATGCAATTTCATAAATCCATAGGGACAAATTATGAAAAGAAATCGAAAAAACGGGCCGCCTCAATTTTTGCTCCAGACCTCGTGTACTACCCCCTACGAGGATTATTCGGACACCGAGTTCCATTCGTTTCAGCTCCGATTCACTCCCGGACGACCCCGAATGGACGCGAATGCAATTTCATAAATCCATAGGGACAAATTATGAAAAGAAATCGAAAAAAACGGGCCGCCTCAATTTTTGCTCCAGACCTCGTGTACTACCCCCTACGAGGATTATTCGGACACCGAGTTCCATTCGTTTCAGCTCCGATTCACTCCCGGACGACCCCGAATGGACGCGAATGCAATTTCATAAATCCATAGGGACAAATTATGAAAAGAAATCGAAAAAACGGGCCGCCTCAATTTTTGCTCCAGACCTCGTGTACTACCCCCTACGAGGATTATTCGGACACCGAGTTCCATTCGTTTCAGCTCCGATTCACTCCCGACGACCCCGAATGGACGCGAATGCAATTTCATAAATCCATAGGGACAAATTATGAAAAGAAATCGAAAAAACGGGCCGCCTCAATTTTTGCTCCAGACCTCGTGTACTACCCCCTACGAGGATTATTCGGACACCGAGTTCCATTCGTTTCAGCTCCGATTCACTCCCGGACGACCCCGAATGGACGCGAATGCAATTTCATAAATCCATAGGGACAAATTATGAAAAGAAATCGAAAAAACGGGCCGCCTCAATTTTTGCTCCAGGACCTCGTGTACTACCCCCTACGAGGATTATTCGGACACCGAGTTCCATTCGTTTCAGCTCCGATTCACTCCCGGACGACCCCGAATGGACGCGAATGCAATTTCATAAATCCATAGGGACAAATTATGAAAAGAAATCGAAAAAACGGGCCGCCTCAATTTTTGCTCCGGACCTCGTGTACTACCCCCTACGAGGATTATTCGGACACCGAGTTCCATTCGTTTCAGCTCCGATTCACTCCCGGACGACCCCGAATGGACGCGAATGCAATTTCATAAATCCATAGGGACAAATTATGAAAAGAAATCGAAAAAACTGGGCCGCCTCAATTTTTGCTCCAGACCTCGTGTACTACCCCCTACGAGGATTATTCGGACACCGAGTTCCATTCGTTTCAGCTCCGATTCACTCCCGGACGACCCCGAATGGACGCGAATGCAATTTCATAAATCCATAGGGACAAATTATGAAAAGAAATCGAAAAAACGGGCCGCCTCAATTTTTGCTCCAGACCTCGTGTACTACCCCCTACGAGGATTATTCGGACACCGAGTTCCATTCGTTTCAGCTCCGATTCACTCCCGGACGACCCCGAATGGACGCGAATGCAATTTCATAAATCCATAGGGACAAATTATGAAAAGAAATCGAAAAAACGGGCCGCCTCAATTTTTGCTCCAGACCTCGTGTACTACCCCCTACGAGGATTATTCGGACACCGAGTTCCATTCGTTTCAGCTCCGATTCACTCCCGGACGACCCCGAATGGACGCGAATGCAATTTCATAAATCCATAGGGACAAATTATGAAAAGAAATCGAAAAAACGGGCCGCCTCAATTTTTGCTCCAGGACCTCGTGTACTACCCCCTACGAGGATTATTCGGACACCGAGTTCCATTCGTTTCAGCTCCGATTCACTCCCGGACGACCCCGAATGGACGCGAATGCAATTTCATAAATCCATAGGGACAAATTATGAAAAGAAATCGAAAAAACGGGCCGCCTCAATTTTTGCTCCAGACCTCGTGTACTACCCCCTACGAGGATTATTCGGACACCGAGTTCCATTCGTTTCAGCTCCGATTCACTCCCGGACGACCCCGAATGGACGCGAATGCAATTTCATAAATCCATAGGGACAAATTATGAAAAGAAATCGAAAAAACGGGCCGCCTCAATTTTTGCTCCAGACCTCGTGTACTACCCCCTACGAGGATTATTCGGACACCGAGTTCCATTCGTTTCAGCTCCGATTCACTCCCGGACGACCCCGAATGGACGCGAATGCAATTTCATAAATCCATAGGGACAAATTATGAAAAGAAATCGAAAAAACGGGCCGCCTCAATTTTTGCTCCAGACCTCGTGTACTACCCCCTACGAGGATTATTCGGACACCGAGTTCCATTCGTTTCAGCTCCGATTCACTCCCGGACGACCCCGAATGGACGCGAATGCAATTTCATAAATCCATAGGGACAAATTATGAAAAGAAATCGAAAAAACGGGCCGCCTCAATTTTTGCTCCAGACCTCGTGTACTACCCCCTACGAGGATTATTCGGACACCGAGTTCCATTCGTTTCAGCTCCGATTCACTCCCGGACGACCCCGAATGGACGCGAATGCAATTTCATAAATCCATAGGGACAAATTATGAAAAGAAATCGAAAAAACGGGCCGCCTCAATTTTTGCTCCAGGACCTCGTGTACTACCCCCTACGAGGATTATTCGGACACCGAGTTCCATTCGTTTCAGCTCCGATTCACTCCCGGACGACCCCGAATGGACGCGAATGCAATTTCATAAATCCATAGGGACAAATTATGAAAAGAAATTGAAAAAATGGGCCGCCTCAATTTTTGCTCCAGACCTCGTGTACTACCCCCTACGAGGATTATTCGGACACCGAGTTCCATTCGTTTCAGCTCCGATTCACTCCCGGACGACCCCGAATGGACGCGAATGCAATTTCATAAATCCATAGGGACAAATTATGAAAAGAAATCGAAAAAACGGGCCGCCTCAATTTTTGCTCCAGACCTCGTGTACTACCCCCTACGAGGATTATTCGGACACCGAGTTCCATTCGTTTCAGCTCCGATTCACTCCCGGACGACCCCGAATGGACGCGAATGCAATTTCATAAATCCATAGGGACAAATTATGAAAAGAAATCGAAAAAATGGGCCGCCTCAATTTTTGCTCCAGACCTCGTGTACTACCCCCTACGAGGATTATTCGGAAACCGAGTTCCATTCGTTTCAGCTCCGATTCACTCCCGGACGACCCCGAATGGACGCGAATGCAATTTCATAAATCCATAGGGACAAATTATGAAAAGAAATCGAAAAAACGGGCCGCCTCAATTTTTGCTCCAGGACCTCGTGTACTACCCCCTACGAGGATTATTCGGACACCGAGTTCCATTCGTTTCAGCTCCGATTCACTCCCGGACGACCCCGAATGGACGCGAATGCAATTTCATAAATCCATAGGGACAAATTATGAAAAGAAATCGAAAAAATGGGCCGCCTCAATTTTTGCTCCAGACCTCGTGTACTACCCCCTACGAGGATTATTCGGACACCGAGTTCCATTCGTTTCAGCTCCGATTCACTCCCGGACGACCCCGAATGGACGCGAATGCAATTTCATAAATCCATAGGGACAAATTATGAAAAGAAATCGAAAAAACGGGCCGCCTCAATTTTTGCTCCAGACCTCGTGTACTACCCCCTACGAGGATTATTCGGACACCGAGTTCCATTCGTTTCAGCTCCGATTCACTCCCGGACGACCCCGAATGGACGCGAATGCAATTTCATAAATCCATAGGGACAAATTATGAAAAGAAATCGAAAAAAATGGGCCGCCTCAATTTTTGCTCCAGACCTCGTGTACTACCCCCTACGAGGATTATTCGGACACCGAGTTCCATTCGTTTCAGCTCCGATTCACTCCCGGACGACCCCGAATGGACGCGAATGCAATTTCATAAATCCATAGGGACAAATTATGAAAAGAAATCGAAAAAACGGGCCGCCTCAATTTTTGCTCCAGGACCTCGTGTACTACCCCCTACGAGGATTATTCGGACACCGAGTTCCATTCGTTTCAGCTCCGATTCACTCCCGGACGACCCCGAATGGACGCGAATGCAATTTCATAAATCCATAGGGACAAATTATGAAAAGAAATCGAAAAAACGGGCCGCCTCAATTTTTGCTCCAGGACCTCGTGTACTACCCCCTACGAGGATTATTCGGACACCGAGTTCCATTCGTTTCAGCTCCGATTCACTCCCGGACGACCCCGAATGGACGCGAATGCAATTTCATAAATCCATAGGGACAAATTATGAAAAGAAATGGAAAAAACGGGCCGCCTCAATTTTTGCTCCAGACCTCGTGTACTACCCCCTACGAGGATTATTCGGACACCGAGTTCCATTCGTTTCAGCTCCGATTCACTCCCGGACGACCCCGAATGGACGCGAATGCAATTTCATAAATCCATAGGGACAAATTATGAAAAGAAATGGAAAAAACGGGCCACCTCAATTTTTGCTCCAGACCTCGTGTACTACCCCCTACGAGGATTATTCGGACACCGAGTTCCATTCGTTTCAGCTCCGATTCACTCCCGGACGACCCCGAATGGACGCGAATGCAATTTCATAAATCCATAGGGACAAATTATGAAAAGAAATCGAAAAAACGGGCCGCCTCAATTTTTGCTCCAGAACTCGTGTACTACCCCCTACGAGGATTATTCGGAAACCGAGTTCCATTCGTTTCAGCTCCGATTCACTCCCGCACGACCCCGAATGGACGCGAATGCAATTTCATAAATCCATAGGGACAAATTATGAAAAAAATCGAAAAAACGGGCCGCCTTAATTTTTTCTCCGGACCTCGTGTACTACCCCCTACGAGGATTATTCGGACACCGAGTTCCATTCGTTTCAGCTCCGATTCACTCCCGGACGACCCCGGATGGACGCGAATGCAATTTCATAAATCCATAGGGACAAATTATGAAAAAAATTGAAAAAATGGGCCGCCTCAATTTTTGCTCCAGACCTCGTGTACTACCCCCTACGAGGATTATTCGGACACCGAGTTCCATTCATTTCAGCTCCGATTCACTCCCGCACGACCCCGAATGGACGCTGATAGGGATAAATAAATTATGATTGTATAATTAAATACTGCATTAATTGTACAAACTGTGGGCTGCTAGGCCCAATAAAAGATATATGATACTCAGACCAGAAAGGTTAAGCCTGATGGACCAGATCAGGCCTGATGGAATAAAAAAGGCCCAAAAGCCCTGATTATTAATTAATTTCGTAATTAATTAATAAGGGACAAATCAGATGTTGAAAAGAGTCCCGATAAGGATATAAATCCTTGGAGATTAGCCTCAAGGGGACCTAAAAGGATAAGGAATCAGTTTCCTACTACCTAGGACTCCAAAGTCCATTCTAATTATGAGACTTGCCCACCAAGTCTCCTACACCAAGTCCAATTCAAGGACTCCCAACATCTATATAAGGGGTCTCACCCCCACCAATCAGAACTACGTTTTTTGGCTTGATTCTCTAATTCACAGAGATACGTAGGCATCTCGTAAAGGCAGATTGAGTCACGAAACACGAGAGCAGCCATTAAAGGCCTTGAGCTCCCGAATCTTAGTATTAAATACAGCAAGTAATAACCTTGGTTTTTTATCCATAACATTTGGCGCCGTCTGTGGGAAACACAACAACAACCATGGCGAGAACACGGAGAACAATTGGAGCTCTAGAGGAAGGAACACCATTAGAGGCAACCCAGGTGATTTCATCAACCGTGGAGGTTCCTCCCCATTCAACTTATGCATCTACTCAGGGGGAAGCCCAGACAGGGGCAACTCATCCTCAGCCACAAGGGACAACTCCCCCGACTATTCAAGGTACGAATCCTCAAGTTCAACAAATACATATACCTGTGAATTCTCGACCCGTCGGGTATGAATATTAAACTATTGTTACTACTAACCCCCCTTATGGGATGCCCCTTCACCCTGAGGTTGGAGGAAGCGGATATGCTGGGCGAAGTGAAGCACGAGGGCGGTCGCCCCCCTATATACGAGGTTTGGATCCTATCCCTGAGGATCGGGAATTTTCTGGTCCATACACTGAGAGAGACTCCGAATCTTCGGATGATGAAGTGGCCCCGAGAAGGAGGCGTCCTGGAAAAGAGCCAATGGCCGATGGAAGGCAACGCCCCCAAAGCACCCCAGGGGCGAATCCCCAAGAAGTGCAGGAAAAGATCAGGGCTCATGAGGCTGAAATCCAAAGGCTGAGGCGTGATTTGGAGGCTCACCAAGCCACCAGACCCCACATGCCTCCTAGGGGGAGAAATCCTCCTCCTATCATAGACCTGGATGGTCCGGTAAGAAGAAGGGCTGCTGTCCCAAGAACTGATCCAAGCAATCTCCTTCCCCTTGGAGATCCTGATGATCCAACTCCACCATTCACAGAAGAGATAATGAATGCCCATATCTCAAGGAAATTCAAGATGCCCACTATCAAAGCCTATGATGGCACGGGAGACCCCGCTAATCATGTTAGGACATTCTCTAATGCACTGCTGCTGCAACCCGTGAATGATGCTATAAAATGTCGGGCCTTCCCTCAAACCCTGTCGGGTATGGCTCAAAGATGGTATAGTCGCCTACCCCCAAATTCTATTGGATCATTCAGAGAATTAAGTCAGGCTTTTATTAAGCAATTCATCAGTGGAAGAGTCCATGAGAAAAGTTCAGCATCTCTTATGAGTCTTGTACAGGGAGCTAAGGAATCCTTAAGAGATTACCTGAATCGTTTTACAAAGGAGGCTTTAAAAGTCCCAGACCTTGATGATAAGGTAGCCATGATAGCACTGCAACAAGGAACTAGGGATGAGTTTTTCAAGATGTCTTTGGCCAAACGACCCCCTGAGAGCATGTTGCAGCTCCAAGAGAGGGCAGGAAAGTATATCAAGGTTGAAGAAAGTATAATGAGGAAGACCGTAGTAAGTAATGAGCCCACTGGAGGCAAGAAACGAAAAACTGATTTGGAGTATATTGCTAAGGACAAATATCCTAGAACCGAACAAAACCCTGATTCAACCCCCAAGAAGGGAGGACCTGGGCAAAAGTTCACTGAATACGCTAAGCTGAATGCTCCCAGAAGTCAGATTTTGATGGAGATTGAGAAAGACAGAGATATTCGCTGGCCTAAGCCCTTGAAGGCTGATCCCGCCAAGCTAGATAAGGGCAAGTATTGCAGGTTCCACAAAGATGTTGGCCATGACACCGATGAGTGTAGGCAATTGAAAGATGAAATTGAGTTTTTGATTCGAAAAGGAAGATTGAACAAGTATACTGGAGATGCAGGGGACAGAAATAATAATGGAAGAAAGAACTTTGAAGATCGTAGGAGGGACCAAGACGATCAGGGGCGAAACCTTCAGCCTAGAGGACCAGTTATAAACACCATTTATGGAGGGCCGAGACCTCGAAGGCTTGTGATAAACACGATCTTTGGAGGTCCAACTGCTGCTGGATTGTCCAAAAATTCCAGAAAGGCATATACTAGAGAGGTTATGCATATTGTTGGAGAAGCCCCGAAGAGGGCCAGGACAGAAGTAACATTGGCTTTTGATGATTCCGACCTAGAGGGTATGAAGTTTCCCCATGACGACCCGCTGGTCATAACACCAATAATAGGAAATAGCCCGGTTAAGAGGGTCCTAGTGGATAATGGTGCTTCTGTGGATATCTTGCTCCACGACACCTTTCTAAGGATGGGGTATAACGACTCCCAGTTGACACCAACCGACATGCCGATATATGGATTTGCTGGAGTAGAATGTCCTGTGGAAGGGATAATCAAATTGCCAACCACCATAGGTACGGAGCCAAGGCAAGCAACGCAGATGCTGGATTTCGTGGTGGTAAAGGCTAGTTCAACTTATAATGCTATCATGGGGAGAACAGGGATACATGCCTTCAAGGCAGTCCCCTCTTCCTACCATTCAGTCATGAAGTTTCCCACCCGAAACGGGATTGGAGAAGAGAGAAGAGATCAAAAAATGGCTAGAAGCTGTTATGTGGCCTCTTTGAGGGCAGATGGAGTCGGGGGGCAGGTTCTTCCTATTGAAGATATGGATGTTCGAGAAAATGATGAGAATAGAGGAAGGCCAGCAGAAGAATTGGTCTCGGTTTCTTTATACCCCGAGAATCCTGAGAGGACGACTTTCATTGGAGCCACATTAGAGGAGCCCCTTAAAGGGAAGTTAGTGAAATTTTTGCAAGAAAATAGTGATGTGTTTGCATGGTCAGCAGCTGATATGCCAGGCATAGACCCGGAGTTAATTACTCACAAGCTAAACGTAGATCCAAGCCGAAAGACAGTGAAACAAAAGAAAAGAAATTTTGCCCCGGAAAGACAAGAGGCTATAAAGCAGGAAGTGGAAAAGCTCTTAGAGGCTGGATTCATTGAGGAGATTCAATTTCTGGAGTGGTTAGCAAACCCTGTAATGGTGAAGAAGGCTAATGGAAAGTGGAGGATGTGTATAGACTTCACCGATCTGAATGATGCATGCCCCAAAGACTGTTTTCCGCTGCCTAGAATTGATACTTTGATTGATGCCACCGCTGGACATGAGATGCTGAGTTTCATGGATGGGCTTAGCGGATACAACCAGATCAAAATGCATAAGGATGACATTCCAAAGTCAAGAGTCTAGTAAAGACTGATCATATAGCCCATTTAAGGGAAGCTTTTGAGGTCCTGAGGTACCACAAGATGATGTTGAATCCGACGAAGTGTGCTTTCGGAGTAGGATCTGGAAAATTCTTGGGATTGATGGTCTCGAAGAGGGGAATTGAGGCAAACCCCGATAAAATAAAGGCAATCCTGGACATGGAACCCCCCAAAACTGTCAAGGATGTTCAGAAGCTCACAGGAAGGGTTGCTGCGTTAGGACGATTCATCTCCAAGTCAGGAGACAAATGCTTGTCATTTTTCAAGTCACTAAAGAACATCAAAGACTTTGTATGGAGTGAGGAAAATCAGAAGGCATTTGAAGAGTTAAAGAAGTATATGGGCCAGGCCCCGTTGTTGGCCAAGCCAGTTCTGAATGAAGTTTTATTCTTGTACTTGGCTGTTTCAGAGAGCGCCTTGAGCGCCGTGTTGGTTAAGGAGGAACTGAAAGTCCAGAAACCCGTATACTATGTCAGCAAAATTTTACATGGTGCTGAGTTGAATTATTCAGCCATTGAGAAATTCGCTTTAGCCTTGGTAATGGCTTCAAGAAAGCTGCGTCCTTATTTTCAAGCCCACCAAATTGAAGTGCTAACAAATCAGCCACTGAGAAATATCATTCACAGTCCCAAGGCAAGTGGGAGACTGATTAAGTGGGCAATAGAGTTAGGAGAGTTCGATCTCAAGTATAAGCCACGTACGGCCATAAAAGCCCAGGCACTAGCTGACTTCGTGGTGGAATGTACCATACCCAACCAAGAAGTCGGGGGGAAGGAAGATACCATACCTCAAGACAAGGGAGTCGATAATGGGGACAAGGATAAAGAATATTGGGTTCTCTATTTTAATGGAGCATCAAAAACAAATTCCAGTGGAGCAGGGTTGGTTTTGCAAAGCCCTGATGGATTCTTAATTGAGTATGCTATGAAGCTAGACTTCCCAACTACAAACAATGAGGCAGAGTATGAAGCCCTGATTGCTGGCCTTGGTCTAGCTGGGACACTTAGAGTCAAAAACTTAAAGGTCCGTGGAGGCTCGAAGCTGATCATATCCCAGGTAAAGGGAGAATTTGAGGCAAGGGATGATACGATGGCTAAGTATGTTCGCCTAGTAAGGGCTGTGATGACCCAATTTGATGAATGCCATGTTGAACACATTCCAAGGGAAGAAAATGCTAAAGCAGATGCGCTATCAAAGTTTGCTTCATCTGAGATTGAAGAAAGTTCAGGAAGTGTGTACTTCCGTATTTTGAAGACACGAAGCATAGATGTTAAGCTTGTGGCTCCCATAGGCTTGGGGACGTCATGGATTGATCCCATCAAGGCTCACATTCAGACCGGATGGTTGCCAAGCGATGCAATTGAGGCACGGAAGTTAACTGTTCGAGCACTAAGGTACACTTTGATAGATGGGATTCTATATAAAAGATCTTTCGTGGTTCCTTACTTGAGGTGTCTCAGGCCCGATGAGGCACGCTTAGCTCTTGAGGAAGTGCATGGTGGTATTTGTGGGCAACACTTGGGGGGCAGGGCCTTGGCTCATAAGATAACCCGTTTAGGCTTCTATTGGCCAGAAATGATGGCTGATGCCAAAGAATATGTAAAGAAGTGTGATCGCTGTCAGAAGCATGCACCAGTCGCCAGACAACCCCCCGAGATGCTGACCTCTATCAACTCACCTATTCCCTTTGCTATGTGGGGGATGGATATTCTAGGGCCTTTTCCTATGGCCACAGCACAAAGGAAGTTTCTGATTGTAGCCATTGATTATTTCACCAAGTGGATCGAAGCCAAACCTTTGGCCAAAATCACAACTAAGCAGGTTGCACAATTCCTGTGGGAAAACATTATGTGCCGATATGGAATTCCCCGTATCCTCGTCACTGACAATGGAACACAATTCAACAATGAGGAATTCAAGAAGTATTGTGAAGAAAATGAAATTGAGTTACGATTCACCTCTGTGGCTCACCCGCAAGCCAATGGGCAAGCAGAGGTATCAAATCGGATAATCCTGGATGGACTAAAAAAGAGGATCGAGAAGTCAAGAAATAATTGGGTGGATGAGATACTTCCAATATTATGGGCCTATAGGACTACCTGTAGAGTCACAACAGGAGCAACTCCTTTCATGTTGGCATATGGGGCAGAAGCAGTAGTTCCCGTGGAGATATCGCATTCCTCTCCAAGGATTCAGACTTTCAATGCTGTAGAAAATGAGGAAGGGCAGAGGTTAGCCCTGGATCTAATTGATGAAGTGCGAGATGAGGCACATGCAAAGATAGTAGAATATCAGAAAAAGGCTTCATTCTATTACAACCTAAGGGTTAAAGAAAGGTTCTTTTACCAAAGAGGCTTGATCTTAAGAAAGATTGAGGCTTCGGGAGTTGAAGAGAAAGAAATGCTAATCCCTAACTGGGAAAGACCGTATAAGGTCAAAAAAACATGAGGACGAGGATCCTACAAGTCGGAAACCCTGAGCAGTGACAAAGTGCCTCATACCTGGCGCATTTCGAAGCTGAAGGTTTAATATGTTCAGGACATGAAAGACATGTTCGTGGTACTTAGTAGTAAATGGAGGAATAAGGTCGACCAGTGTACGAGCATCCAATGAATAAAATTCCCGAAGGACCAAAGTATCAAAAATAAAAGACGAATATGAAATCAAACTACAAATGCATGAGATCCTGAAGGATCAGAAATCAAGTCATAATGAACAATTAGGTTACATACTGAAGATGTTCAAGTCCATAAAGGACCGTAAATAGATAAAAGCCACACACGACAAACAAAGCCATGCAAGGCCTAAACACTGAAGGACAATCTATAGTCCAAAATCAGATGATTGGCCAATAATGGTAACCTCAGAAACAACCCAAAGGCTAGGAAAGCCCCGCAAATTTACCATATCCGGGTAAGAGCTATGAACAGAGCCAATGGACATGTTAACGCATCATCATGGGTGTCCATCATCTTGAATAAGTCTTCTGACCGTCGATAAACGCTAAGAGAGCTCTAGAATCCCAGTCCTAAAACTTTCTCTCAAGTTTCTTCATCAATGCCTCCAAGGCCATGTGCTCACTCCTTCATTTTGCACTCCTAGTGAAAGAAGCTGCGAAGTAGGCGTTGGCCTAATAAGAAAAAGATATTAGAAATCTAACTTCACAAAATGTATATGGTCAATTGGAGTCCACATTACAAACTCCAGCCTACCAAAGAAGGCTGATCAGCCTCAAGAGAAAGCCTGACCAACTGGAGATCCCTTAGAAAGGGCTCCGCCAGACCGGCCTCCAAGGGATGCCCTAAGCCAGCCAAGCTCCTCCTTTAATTTGTGAAGTACTGAAAGTTCTAAAAAGAATAGATGTACCAAATACAAGGCATGAGCCCCGCACATCCCCGCCTCAGGAAGCTGTTCGCCTAATTGGAACAAACTTAACCAATGGAAAGATAAAGGGGGGTTAGGCCAACTTTAACAAGGTTCCTTGGATGAGGTCCCCACCTGGCAAGGCACTCCCTCGAATAAAAAAGAGAGAAGTCAAATCCACGAATTGATATTGAGAATATTGAAGTTCAAGAACTTCCATGAAATAGGATCCCGAAGGGCCAAGAAGCTCTAGACATTAAGGTTACGGCCGACCAAGGGCCTCAAGGGCTTGGTCCCTATGGCCGACCAAGAGTCCTTGAAGCTGACTCCTCCACATGGAGGGTTAGGCCGACTAGGATGTCCTCAAAGGAACGTCTAGAGACGTCCTAAACTAATAGGGATGGCCCCTAAAAGAAGGTTCCAAGAAAACCATGAACTAGAGCCAAGGGATGCTCCTAATGAAGACAAGAACTTCCACGAAAACAAGTTTCGTAAAGACTAGAACCCTTACGAAGGGAAATAAGTTTCACGAAGAGTAAGACGCTCACGGCTACCAAGAGTCAGTGACGCCTAGCCCTCCATAAGGAAGGATTAGGCCGACTAGAACCTTCACAGAGGAAAATAAGTTTCGTGAAGAATAGAATGTTCACGAGAACAAGTACATAACGCTCACTAGAAAAAGGGCCAAATGTCCAAAAAGAGCAGAATTCGCCGACCAGGCCACATGAAGGCCTCATAGCCGACGGGAACCTATGTAGGGTTGATCCAGACCCTCCTAAAGGTTTTCTGGTGGAACTCCTATGAAATTCCTTGAGAATTCTTGAAAAATTAGGCGCCCGATGAGAACAAGTTCCGCGAAGACTAAAGAGTCCATGAGAACAAGTTTCGCGAAGGCTAAAGAGTCCATGAGAACAAATTTTGTGAAGACTAGGACATCAACGAAAACAAGTTTCATGAAGAATAGAACGTTTACTAGAAAACGATCAGAAAAGCCTGGTTGAGGCTAAACACAAATCGATAGTCTTAAGGGACAAAAAGCCCAGTAAGTTTAAAAGCCCAAAGAAGAAAGGCCCGAAGTGGAACGTTCCAGAATACTCCAAGAAATTCTAAAGGAAATAAATGAACAGGGAAGAAAAATTCAAGAATATTCCCAAGAATTCTAGAGAATTCTAAAGGAGGTATTTAAATATATTACAGTCCAATTATAATTAGGAAGAGGCCAGATAAAAGGCCCAAATCCAATTAGGATTTGGAAAAATAGAGGCCCAAGTCCAATTAAGATTTGGAAGGATACAAGCCCAAATCAAAGCCCAAATCCAATTAGGATTTGAAAAAAGAGAAGGCCCAAGTAAGGCCCATTCCAAGTTGAATAAAGAAGAAGCCCAATAAAGACCAGGATTGAGGTCGAATTTGAGGTCGTGAATTCTATTCGAATTCTTTCGAACAAACACCCGAAAATTACGGGTAAAAAAGACCAGGATTGAGGTCGAAATCCAGGAAAATAAGACCAGGATTGAGGTCGAATTCCCAATTCAAGCACGATATTTTCAAGGAAAAGGATAAATTTTCGACCTAGATCCAGGTCGAAGGTTCGACTAGAATTCTAGTCGAAATCCAGGTCGTGAATCCTAGTCGAAATCATTCGACTAAGAATCAAGAAAAAAAAAAAAAATCGAGCAGAATTCTGGTCGAAATTTCGACTAGGATCCTGGTCGAATTCCAGGTCGTGGATCCTAGTCGAAATCCTTCGACCAGGATGGCAAGGCTGACCCCTATTTTCGACTAGGATCCTGGTCGAAATTTCGACTAGGATCCTGGTCGAAAAAGGGCTGGAAATCTAAAAAATCCCAGAAAATTAGGGAAAAATCCAGAAAATTAGGGAAAATCCCAGAAAATTAGGGAAAAATCCCAGAAAATTAGGGAAAATCCCAGAAAATTAGGGAAAAATCCCAGAAAATTAGGGAAAATCCCAGAAAATTAGGGAAAAATCCCAGAAAATTAGGGAAAAATCCAGAAAATTAGGAAAAATCCCAGAAAATTAGGGGAAAATCCCAGAAAATTAGGGGAAAATCCAGAAAATTAAGGAAAAATCCCAGAAAATTCCAGAAAATTAGGGGAAAATCCCAGAAAATTAGGGAAATCCCAGAAAATTAGGGAAAAATTCCAGAAAATTAGGGGAAAATCCAGAAAATAAAGGAAAAATCCCGGAAATAAGGGAAAAATTCCTGGAAATTAAGATAATTCCTGAATAAAAGGAAAAATTCGTTGTAAATGTGTAGGTCGCTCCACACTTTACGGAAAAACGAAACCCTATAAGGGAACAAATAGACTTAACTTCTGCGAAACCTAATCAATGTTTCCCAAAAGTTGGGGGGCAAATGATAGGGATAAATAAATTATGATTGTATAATTAAATACTGCATTAATTGTACAAACTGTGGGCTGCTAGGCCCAATAAAAGATATATGATACTCAGACCAGAAAGGTTAAGCCTGATGGACCAGATCAGGCCTGATGGAATAAAAAAGGCCCAAAAGCCCTGATTATTAATTAATTTCGTAATTAATTAATAAGGGACAAATCAGATGTTGAAAAGAGTCCCGATAAGGATATAAATCCTTGGAGATTAGCCTCAAGGGGACCTAAAAGGATAAGGAATCAGTTTCCTACTACCTAGGACTCCAAAGTCCATTCTAATTATGAGACTTGCCCACCAAGTCTCCTACACCAAGTCCAATTCAAGGACTCCCAACATCTATATAAGGGGTCTCACCCCCACCAATCAGAACTACGTTTTTTGGCTTGATTCTCTAATTCACAGAGATACGTAGGCATCTCGTAAAGGCAGATTGAGTCACGAAACACGAGAGCAGCCATTAAAGGCCTTGAGCTCCCGAATCTTAGTATTAAATACAGCAAGTAATAACCTTGGTTTTTTATCCATAACAGACGCGAATGCAATTTCATAAATCCATAGGGACAAATTATGAAAAAAAATCGAAAAAACGGGCCGCCTCAATTTTTGCTCCAGAACTCGTGTACTACCCCCTACGAGGTTTATTCGAACACCGAGTTCCATTCGTTTCAGCTCCGATTCACTCCCGGACGACCCCGAATGGACGCGAATGCAATTTCATAAATCAATAGGGACAAATTATGAAAAGAAATCGAAAAAATGGGCCACCTCAATTTTTGCTCCAGACCTCGTGTACTACCCCCTACGAGGATTATTCGGAAACCGAGTTCCATTCGTTTCAGTTCCGATTCACTCCCGCACGACCCCGAATGGACGCGAATGCAATTTCATAAATCCATAGGGACAAATTATGAAAAAAAATCGAAAAAATGGGCCGCCTCAATTTTTGCTCCGGACCTCGTGTACTACCCCCTACGAGGATTATTCGGACACCGAGTTCCATTCGTTTCAGCTCCGATTCACTCCCGGACGACCCCGAATGGACGCGAATGCAATTTCATAAATCCATAGGGACAAATTATGAAAAGAAATGGAAAAAACGGGCCACCTCAATTTTTGCTCCAGACCTCGTGTACTACCCCCTACGAGGATTATTCGGACACCGAGTTCCATTCGTTTCAGCTCCGATTCACTCCCGGACGACCCCGAATGGACGCGAATGCAATTTCATAAATCCATAGGGACAAATTATGAAAAGAAATCGAAAAAAACGGGCCGCCTCAATTTTTGCTCCAGAACTCGTGTACTACCCCCTACGAGGATTATTCGGAAACCGAGTTCCATTCGTTTCAGCTCCGATTCACTCCCGGACGACCCCGAATGGACGCGAATGCAATTTCATAAATCCATAGGGACAAATTATGAAAAGAAATCGAAAAAACGGGCCGCCTCAATTTTTGCTCCAGACCTCGTGTACTACCCCCTACGAGGATTATTCGGACACCGAGTTCCATTCGTTTCAGCTCCGATTCACTCCCGGACGACCCCGAATGGACGCGAATGCAATTTCATAAATCCATAGGGACAAATTATGAAAAGAAATTGAAAAAAATGGGCCGCCTCAATTTTTGCTCCAGACCTCGTGTACTACCCCCTACGAGGATTATTCGGACACCGAGTTCCATTCGTTTCAGCTCCGATTCACTCCCGGACGACCCCGAATGGACGCGAATGCAATTTCATAAATCCATAGGGACAAATTATGAAAAAAAATCGAAAAAACGGGCCGCCTCAATTTTTGCTCCAGACCTCGTGTACTACCCCCTACGAGGATTATTCGAACACCGAGTTCCATTCGTTTCAGCTCCGATTCACTCCCGGACGACCCCGAATGGACGCGAATGCAATTTCATAAATCCATAGGGACAAATTATGAAAAGAAATCGAAAAAATGGGCCACCTCAATTTTTGCTCCAGACCTCGTGTACTACCCCCTACGAGGATTATTCGGAAACCGAGTTCCATTCGTTTCAGCTCCGATTCACTCCCGCACGACCCCGAATGGACGCGAATGCAATTTCATAAATCCATAGGGACAAATTATGAAAAGAAATCGAAAAAATGGGCCGCCTCAATTTTTGCTCCGGACCTCGTGTACTACCCCCTACGAGGATTATTCGGACACCGAGTTCCATTCGTTTCAGCTCCGATTCACTCCCGGACGACCCCGAATGGACGCGAATGCAATTTCATAAATCCATAGGGACAAATTATGAAAAGAAATCGAAAAAACGGGCCGCCTCAATTTTTGCTCCAGACCTCGTGTACTACCCCCTACGAGGATTATTCGGACACCGAGTTCCATTCGTTTCAGCTCCGATTCACTCCCGGACGACCCCGAATGGACGCGAATGCAATTTCATAAATCCATAGGGACAAATTATGAAAAGAAATCGAAAAAACGGGCCGCCTCAATTTTTGCTCCAGACCTCGTGTACTACCCCCTACGAGGATTATTCGGACACCGAGTTCCATTCGTTTCAGCTCCGATTCACTCCCGGACGACCCCGAATGGACGCGAATGCAATTTCATAAATCCATAGGGACAAATTATGAAAAGAAATCGAAAAAACGGGCCGCCTCAATTTTTGCTCCAGACCTCGTGTACTACCCCCTACGAGGATTATTCGGACACCGAGTTCCATTCGTTTCAGCTCCGATTCACTCCCGGACGACCCCGAATGGACGCGAATGCAATTTCATAAATCCATAGGGACAAATTATGAAAAGAAATTGAAAAATGGGCCGCCTCAATTTTTGCTCCAGACCTCGTGTACTACCCCCTACGAGGATTATTCGGACACCGAGTTCCATTCGTTTCAGCTCCGATTCACTCCCGGACGACCCCGAATGGACGCGAATGCAATTTCATAAATCCATAGGGACAAATTATGAAAAGAAATCGAAAAAACGGGCCGCCTCAATTTTTGCTCCAGAACTCGTGTACTACCCCCTACGAGGATTATTCGGACACCGAGTTCCATTCGTTTCAGCTCCGATTCACTCCCGGACGACCCCGAATGGACGCGAATGCAATTTCATAAATCCATAGGGACAAATTATGAAAAGAAATCGAAAAAATGGGCCGCCTCAATTTTTGCTCCAGACCTCGTGTACTACCCCCTACGAGGATTATTCGGAAACCGAGTTCCATTCGTTTCAGCTCCGATTCACTCCCGCACGACCCCGAATGGACGCGAATGCAATTTCATAAATCCATAGGGACAAATTATGAAAAGAAATCGAAAAAACGGGCCGCCTCAATTTTTGCTCCGGACCTCGTGTACTACCCCCTACGAGGATTATTCGGACACCGAGTTCCATTCGTTTCAGCTCCGATTCACTCCCGGACGACCCCGAATGGACGCGAATGCAATTTCATAAATCCATAGGGACAAATTATGAAAAGAAATCGAAAAAACGGGCCGCCTCAATTTTTGCTCCAGACCTCGTGTACTACCCCCTACGAGGATTATTCGGACACCGAGTTCCATTCGTTTCAGCTCCGATTCACTCCCGGACGACCCCGAATGGACGCGAATGCAATTTCATAAATCCATAGGGACAAATTATGAAAAGAAATCGAAAAAACGGGCCGCCTCAATTTTTGCTCCAGACCTCGTGTACTACCCCCTACGAGGATTATTCGGACACCGAGTTCCATTCGTTTCAGCTCCGATTCACTCCCGGACGACCCCGAATGGACGCGAATGCAATTTCATAAATCCATAGGGACAAATTATGAAAAGAAATCGAAAAAACGGGCCGCCTCAATTTTTGCTCCAGACCTCGTGTACTACCCCCTACGAGGATTATTCGGACACCGAGTTCCATTCGTTTCAGCTCCGATTCACTCCCGGACGACCCCGAATGGACGCGAATGCAATTTCATAAATCCATAGGGACAAATTATGAAAAGAAATCGAAAAAATGGGCCGCCTCAATTTTTGCTCCAGACCTCGTGTACTACCCCCTACGAGGATTATTCGGACACCGAGTTCCATTCGTTTCAGCTCCGATTCACTCCCGGACGACCCCGAATGGACGCGAATGCAATTTCATAAATCCATAGGGACAAATTATGAAAAGAAATCGAAAAAACGGGCCGCCTCAATTTTTGCTCCAGACCTCGTGTACTACCCCCTACGAGGATTATTCGGACACCGAGTTCCATTCGTTTCAGCTCCGATTCACTCCCGGACGACCCCGAATGGACGCGAATGCAATTTCATAAATCCATAGGGACAAATTATGAAAAGAAATCGAAAAAATGGGCCGCCTCAATTTTTGCTCCAGACCTCGTGTACTACCCCCTACGAGGATTATTCGGACACCGAGTTCCATTCGTTTCAGCTCCGATTCACTCCCGGACGACCCCGAATGGACGCGAATGCAATTTCATAAATCCATAGGGACAAATTATGAAAAGAAATCGAAAAAACGGGCCGCCTCAATTTTTGCTCCAGACCTCGTGTACTACCCCCTACGAGGATTATTCGGACACCGAGTTCCATTCGTTTCAGCTCCGATTCACTCCCGGACGACCCCGAATGGACGCGAATGCAATTTCATAAATCCATAGGGACAAATTATGAAAAGAAATCGAAAAAAACGGGCCGCCTCAATTTTTGCTCCAGACCTCGTGTACTACCCCCTACGAGGATTATTCGGACACCGAGTTCCATTCGTTTCAGCTCCGATTCACTCCCGGACGACCCCGAATGGACGCGAATGCAATTTCATAAATCCATAGGGACAAATTATGAAAAGAAATCGAAAAAACGGGCCGCCTCAATTTTTGCTCCAGACCTCGTGTACTACCCCCTACGAGGATTATTCGGACACCGAGTTCCATTCGTTTCAGCTCCGATTCACTCCCGGACGACCCCGAATGGACGCGAATGCAATTTCATAAATCCATAGGGACAAATTATGAAAAGAAATCGAAAAAACGGGCCGCCTCAATTTTTGCTCCAGACCTCGTGTACTACCCCCTACGAGGATTATTCGGACACCGAGTTCCATTCGTTTCAGCTCCGATTCACTCCCGGACGACCCCGAATGGACGCGAATGCAATTTCATAAATCCATAGGGACAAATTATGAAAAGAAATCGAAAAAACGGGCCGCCTCAATTTTTGCTCCAGACCTCGTGTACTACCCCCTACGAGGATTATTCGGACACCGAGTTCCATTCGTTTCAGCTCCGATTCACTCCCGGACGACCCCGAATGGACGCGAATGCAATTTCATAAATCCATAGGGACAAATTATGAAAAGAAATCGAAAAAACGGGCCGCCTCAATTTTTGCTCCAGGACCTCGTGTACTACCCCCTACGAGGATTATTCGGACACCGAGTTCCATTCGTTTCAGCTCCGATTCACTCCCGGACGACCCCGAATGGACGCGAATGCAATTTCATAAATCCATAGGGACAAATTATGAAAAGAAATCGAAAAAACGGGCCGCCTCAATTTTTGCTCCAGGACCTCGTGTACTACCCCCTACGAGGATTATTCGGACACCGAGTTCCATTCGTTTCAGCTCCGATTCACTCCCGGACGACCCCGAATGGACGCGAATGCAATTTCATAAATCCATAGGGACAAATTATGAAAAGAAATCGAAAAAACGGGCCGCCTCAATTTTTGCTCCAGACCTCGTGTACTACCCCCTACGAGGATTATTCGGACACCGAGTTCCATTCGTTTCAGCTCCGATTCACTCCCGGACGACCCCGAATGGACGCGAATGCAATTTCATAAATCCATAGGGACAAATTATGAAAAGAAATCGAAAAAAACGGGCCGCCTCAATTTTTGCTCCAGACCTCGTGTACTACCCCCTACGAGGATTATTCGGACACCGAGTTCCATTCGTTTCAGCTCCGATTCACTCCCGGACGACCCCGAATGGACGCGAATGCAATTTCATAAATCCATAGGGACAAATTATGAAAAGAAATCGAAAAAACGGGCCGCCTCAATTTTTGCTCCAGGACCTCGTGTACTACCCCCTACGAGGATTATTCGGACACCGAGTTCCATTCGTTTCAGCTCCGATTCACTCCCGGACGACCCCGAATGGACGCGAATGCAATTTCATAAATCCATAGGGACAAATTATGAAAAAAAATTGAAAAAAATGGGCCGCCTTAATTTTTGCTCCAGACCTCGTGTACTACCCCCTACGAGGATTATTCGGACACCGAGTTCCATTCGTTTCAGCTCCGATTCACTCCCGGACGACCCCGAATGGACGCGAATGCAATTTCATAAATCCATAGGGACAAATTATGAAAAGAAATCGAAAAAACGGGCCGCCTCAATTTTTGCTCCAGACCTCGTGTACTACCCCCTACGAGGATTATTCGGACACCGAGTTCCATTCGTTTCAGCTCCGATTCACTCCCGGACGACCCCGAATGGACGCGAATGCAATTTCATAAATCCATAGGGACAAATTATGAAAAGAAATCGAAAAAACGGGCCGCCTCAATTTTTGCTCCAGACCTCGTGTACTACCCCCTACGAGGATTATTCGGACACCGAGTTCCATTCGTTTCAGCTCCGATTCACTCCCGGACGACCCCGAATGGACGCGAATGCAATTTCATAAATCCATAGGGACAAATTATGAAAAGAAATCGAAAAAACGGGCCGCCTCAATTTTTGCTCCAGGACCTCGTGTACTACCCCCTACGAGGATTATTCGGACACCGAGTTCCATTCGTTTCAGCTCCGATTCACTCCCGGACGACCCCGAATGGACGCGAATGCAATTTCATAAATCCATAGGGACAAATTATGAAAAGAAATCGAAAAAACGGGCCGCCTCAATTTTTGCTCCAGACCTCGTGTACTACCCCCTACGAGGATTATTCGGACACCGAGTTCCATTCGTTTCAGCTCCGATTCACTCCCGGACGACCCCGAATGGACGCGAATGCAATTTCATAAATCCATAGGGACAAATTATGAAAAGAAATCGAAAAAACGGGCCGCCTCAATTTTTGCTCCAGACCTCGTGTACTACCCCCTACGAGGATTATTCGGACACCGAGTTCCATTCGTTTCAGCTCCGATTCACTCCCGGACGACCCCGAATGGACGCGAATGCAATTTCATAAATCCATAGGGACAAATTATGAAAAGAAATCGAAAAAACGGGCCGCCTCAATTTTTGCTCCAGACCTCGTGTACTACCCCCTACGAGGATTATTCGGACACCGAGTTCCATTCGTTTCAGCTCCGATTCACTCCCGGACGACCCCGAATGGACGCGAATGCAATTTCATAAATCCATAGGGACAAATTATGAAAAGAAATCGAAAAAACGGGCCGCCTCAATTTTTGCTCCAGACCTCGTGTACTACCCCCTACGAGGATTATTCGGACACCGAGTTCCATTCGTTTCAGCTCCGATTCACTCCCGGACGACCCCGAATGGACGCGAATGCAATTTCATAAATCCATAGGGACAAATTATGAAAAGAAATCGAAAAAACGGGCCGCCTCAATTTTTGCTCCAGACCTCGTGTACTACCCCCTACGAGGATTATTCGGACACCGAGTTCCATTCGTTTCAGCTCCGATTCACTCCCGGACGACCCCGAATGGACGCGAATGCAATTTCATAAATCCATAGGGACAAATTATGAAAAGAAATCGAAAAAACGGGCCGCCTCAATTTTTGCTCCAGACCTCGTGTACTACCCCCTACGAGGATTATTCGGACACCGAGTTCCATTCGTTTCAGCTCCGATTCACTCCCGGACGACCCCGAATGGACGCGAATGCAATTTCATAAATCCATAGGGACAAATTATGAAAAGAAATCGAAAAAACGGGCCGCCTCAATTTTTGCTCCAGGACCTCGTGTACTACCCCCTACGAGGATTATTCGGACACCGAGTTCCATTCGTTTCAGCTCCGATTCACTCCCGGACGACCCCGAATGGACGCGAATGCAATTTCATAAATCCATAGGGACAAATTATGAAAAGAAATCGAAAAAACGGGCCGCCTCAATTTTTGCTCCAGACCTCGTGTACTACCCCCTACGAGGATTATTCGGACACCGAGTTCCATTCGTTTCAGCTCCGATTCACTCCCGGACGACCCCGAATGGACGCGAATGCAATTTCATAAATCCATAGGGACAAATTATGAAAAGAAATCGAAAAAACGGGCCGCCTCAATTTTTGCTCCAGACCTCGTGTACTACCCCCTACGAGGATTATTCGGACACCGAGTTCCATTCGTTTCAGCTCCGATTCACTCCCGGACGACCCCGAATGGACGCGAATGCAATTTCATAAATCCATAGGGACAAATTATGAAAAGAAATCGAAAAAACGGGCCGCCTCAATTTTTGCTCCAGACCTCGTGTACTACCCCCTACGAGGATTATTCGGACACCGAGTTCCATTCGTTTCAGCTCCGATTCACTCCCGGACGACCCCGAATGGACGCGAATGCAATTTCATAAATCCATAGGGACAAATTATGAAAAGAAATCGAAAAAACGGGCCGCCTCAATTTTTGCTCCAGACCTCGTGTACTACCCCCTACGAGGATTATTCGGACACCGAGTTCCATTCGTTTCAGCTCCGATTCACTCCCGGACGACCCCGAATGGACGCGAATGCAATTTCATAAATCCATAGGGACAAATTATGAAAAGAAATCGAAAAAACGGGCCGCCTCAATTTTTGCTCCAGACCTCGTGTACTACCCCCTACGAGGATTATTCGGACACCGAGTTCCATTCGTTTCAGCTCCGATTCACTCCCGGACGACCCCGAATGGACGCGAATGCAATTTCATAAATCCATAGGGACAAATTATGAAAAGAAATCGAAAAAACGGGCCGCCTCAATTTTTGCTCCAGACCTCGTGTACTACCCCCTACGAGGATTATTCGGACACCGAGTTCCATTCGTTTCAGCTCCGATTCACTCCCGGACGACCCCGAATGGACGCGAATGCAATTTCATAAATCCATAGGGACAAATTATGAAAAGAAATCGAAAAAACGGGCCGCCTCAATTTTTGCTCCAGACCTCGTGTACTACCCCCTACGAGGATTATTCGGACACCGAGTTCCATTCGTTTCAGCTCCGATTCACTCCCGGACGACCCCGAATGGACGCGAATGCAATTTCATAAATCCATAGGGACAAATTATGAAAAGAAATCGAAAAAACGGGCCGCCTCAATTTTTGCTCCAGACCTCGTGTACTACCCCCTACGAGGATTATTCGGACACCGAGTTCCATTCGTTTCAGCTCCGATTCACTCCCGGACGACCCCGAATGGACGCGAATGCAATTTCATAAATCCATAGGGACAAATTATGAAAAGAAATCGAAAAAACGGGCCGCCTCAATTTTTGCTCCAGACCTCGTGTACTACCCCCTACGAGGATTATTCGGACACCGAGTTCCATTCGTTTCAGCTCCGATTCACTCCCGGACGACCCCGAATGGACGCGAATGCAATTTCATAAATCCATAGGGACAAATTATGAAAAGAAATCGAAAAAAACGGGCCGCCTCAATTTTTGCTCCAGGACCTCGTGTACTACCCCCTACGAGGATTATTCGGACACCGAGTTCCATTCGTTTCAGCTCCGATTCACTCCCGGACGACCCCGAATGGACGCGAATGCAATTTCATAAATCCATAGGGACAAATTATGAAAAGAAATCGAAAAAACGGGCCGCCTCAATTTTTGCTCCAGACCTCGTGTACTACCCCCTACGAGGATTATTCGGACACCGAGTTCCATTCGTTTCAGCTCCGATTCACTCCCGGACGACCCCGAATGGACGCGAATGCAATTTCATAAATCCATAGGGACAAATTATGAAAAGAAATCGAAAAAACGGGCCGCCTCAATTTTTGCTCCAGGACCTCGTGTACTACCCCCTACGAGGATTATTCGGACACCGAGTTCCATTCGTTTCAGCTCCGATTCACTCCCGGACGACCCCGAATGGACGCGAATGCAATTTCATAAATCCATAGGGACAAATTATGAAAAGAAATCGAAAAAACGGGCCGCCTCAATTTTTGCTCCGGACCTCGTGTACTACCCCCTACGAGGATTATTCGGACACCGAGTTCCATTCGTTTCAGCTCCGATTCACTCCCGGACGACCCCGAATGGACGCGAATGCAATTTCATAAATCCATAGGGACAAATTATGAAAAGAAATCGAAAAAACGGGCCGCCTCAATTTTTGCTCCAGACCTCGTGTACTACCCCCTACGAGGATTATTCGGACACCGAGTTCCATTCGTTTCAGCTCCGATTCACTCCCGGACGACCCCGAATGGACGCGAATGCAATTTCATAAATCCATAGGGACAAATTATGAAAAGAAATCGAAAAAACGGGCCGCCTCAATTTTTGCTCCAGACCTCGTGTACTACCCCCTACGAGGATTATTCGGACACCGAGTTCCATTCGTTTCAGCTCCGATTCACTCCCGGACGACCCCGAATGGACGCGAATGCAATTTCATAAATCCATAGGGACAAATTATGAAAAGAAATCGAAAAAACGGGCCGCCTCAATTTTTGCTCCAGACCTCGTGTACTACCCCCTACGAGGATTATTCGGACACCGAGTTCCATTCGTTTCAGCTCCGATTCACTCCCGGACGACCCCGAATGGACGCGAATGCAATTTCATAAATCCATAGGGACAAATTATGAAAAGAAATCGAAAAAACGGGCCGCCTCAATTTTTGCTCCAGACCTCGTGTACTACCCCCTACGAGGATTATTCGGACACCGAGTTCCATTCGTTTCAGCTCCGATTCACTCCCGGACGACCCCGAATGGACGCGAATGCAATTTCATAAATCCATAGGGACAAATTATGAAAAGAAATCGAAAAAACGGGCCGCCTCAATTTTTGCTCCAGGACCTCGTGTACTACCCCCTACGAGGATTATTCGGACACCGAGTTCCATTCGTTTCAGCTCCGATTCACTCCCGGACGACCCCGAATGGACGCGAATGCAATTTCATAAATCCATAGGGACAAATTATGAAAAGAAATCGAAAAAACGGGCCGCCTCAATTTTTGCTCCAGACCTCGTGTACTACCCCCTACGAGGATTATTCGGACACCGAGTTCCATTCGTTTCAGCTCCGATTCACTCCCGGACGACCCCGAATGGACGCGAATGCAATTTCATAAATCCATAGGGACAAATTATGAAAAGAAATCGAAAAAACGGGCCGCCTCAATTTTTGCTCCAGACCTCGTGTACTACCCCCTACGAGGATTATTCGGACACCGAGTTCCATTCGTTTCAGCTCCGATTCACTCCCGGACGACCCCGAATGGACGCGAATGCAATTTCATAAATCCATAGGGACAAATTATGAAAAAAATCGAAAAAAAACGGGCCGCCTCATTTTTGCTCCGGACCTCGTGTACTACCCCCTACGAGGATTATTCGGACACCGAGTTCCATTCGTTTCAGCTCCGATTCACTCCCGACCGAATGGACGCGAATGCAATTTCATAAATCCATAGGGACAAATTATGAAAAAAATCGAAAAAAAAAAAACAAAAAAAACGGGCCGCCTCAATTTTGCTCCGGAC
>NW_027419917.1:0-2307 GCF_009905375.1 Apium graveolens
AATAATTCTCGTAGGCAGGGGTACACGAGGTATGGAGCCAAAATTGAGGCGTCCCATTTTTGGATATCTTTTCATAATTTGTCCCTATGGATTTATGAAATTGCATTGCATTTATTTGGGGTCCTCCGAAAGTGAATCGGGATGAAACCAATGAAACTAGGTTTCAAAATAATTCTCGTAGGCAGGGGTACAGAGGTATGGAGCCAAAATGAGGCTTCCCATTTTTTGGATATCTTTCATAATTTGTCCTATGGATTTATGAAATTGCATTCGCATTATTGGGGTGGTCGCAAGTGAATCCGCAGGCGGAAACCAATGAAATAAGAGGTTCAAAAACTTCTCACTGTAGGCAGGGATTGGTGCAGCGAGGTATGGAGCCAAAATTGAGGCGTCCCATTTTTGGATATCTTTTCATAATTTGTCCCTATGGATTTATGAAATTGCATTCGCTTTATTGGGGTCGTCCGAAAGTGAATCGTGGCTGAAAGCAATGAAACTAGGTTTCTAAATAATTCTCGTAGGCAGGGGTACACGAGGTATGGAGCCAAAATTGAGGCGTTCCCATTTTTTGGATATCTTTTCATAATTTGTCCCTATGGATTTATGAAATTGCATTCGCATTTATTTGGGGTCGTCCGAAAGTGAATCGGGGCTGAAACCAATGAAAACTAGGTTTCTAAATAATTCTCGTAGGCAGGGGTACACGAGGTATGGAGCCAAAATTGAGGCATCCCATTTTTTGGATTCTTTTCATAATTTGTCCCTATGATTTATGAAATTGCATTCGCATTTATTTGGGGTCGTCCGCAAAGTGAATCGGGGCTGAAACCAATGAAACTAGGATTTCTAAATAATTCTCGTAGGCAGGGGTACACGAGGTATGGAGCCAAATTGAGGGCTGTCCCATTTTTTGGATATCTTTTCATATTGTCCCTATGGATTTATGAAATTGCATTCGCAATTTATTTGGGGTCGTCCGCAAGTGAATCGGGGCTGAAACCAATGAAACTAGGTTTCAAAATAATTCTCGTAGGCAGGGGTACACGAGGTATGGAGCCAAAATTGAGGCTTCCCATTTTTTTGGATATCTTTTCATAATTTGTCCCTATGGATTTATGAAATTGCATTCGCATTTATTTGGGGTCGTCCGAAAGTGAATCGGGGCTGAAACCAATGAAACTAGGTTTCTAAATAATTCTCGTAGGCAGGGGTACACGAGGTATGGAGCCAAAATTGAGGCCTCCCATTTTTTGGATATCTTTTCATAATTTGTCCCTATGGATTTATGAAATTGCATTCGCATTTATTTGGGTCGTCCGAAAGTGAATCGGGGCTGAAACCAATGAAACTAGGTTTCTAAATAATTCTCGTAGGCAGGGGTACA
This sequence comes from Apium graveolens, assembly GCF_009905375.1. NCBI lineage: Eukaryota > Viridiplantae > Streptophyta > Magnoliopsida > Apiales > Apiaceae > Apium > Apium graveolens. The sequence continues at coordinate 1,385 of NW_027419917.1, forward strand.
CGAGGTATGGAGCCAAAATTGAGGCTTCCCATTTTTTGGATATCTTTTCATAATTTGTCCCTATGGATTTATGAAATTGCATTCGCATTTATTTGGGGTCGTCCGAAAGTGAATCGGGGCTGAAACCAATGAAACTAGGTTTCTAAATAATTCTCTGTAGGCAGGGGAACATGCGGTATGGAGCCCAAAATTTGAGTGCTTCCCCTTTTTTGGATATCTTTCATAATTTGTCCCTATGGATTTATGAAATTGTCATTCGCATTATTTGGGGTCGCCGAAAGTGAATCGGGGCTGAAACCAATGAAACTAGGTTTCAAAAAATTCGTAGCAGGGTTACACGAGGTATGAGCCAAATGGGTTCTCATTTTTGATTATCTTTTCAGAATTTGTCCCTATGGATTATGAAATTGCATCGCATTTATTTGGGTGTCCAGAAAAAGTGCAATCGGGGCTGATGAAAACCACTGAAAACTAGTTTCTAAATAATTCTCGTAGCAGGGGTACACGAGGTATGGAGCAAACATTGGAGGCGTCCATTTTTGGATATCTTTTCATAATTTGTCCCTATAGGATTTTTTGAAATTGCATTGCACTTTATTTGGGGTCGTCCGGAAAGTGAATCGGGGCTGAACCAATGAAACTAGGTTTCTAAATAATTCTCGTAGGCGGGGTACACGAGGTATGGAGCCAAAATTAAGGCGTCCCATTTTTTTGGATATCTTCATAATTTGTCCCTATGGATTTATGAAATTGGCATTTGCATTTATTTGGGGGTCGTCACGAAAGTGAATCGGGCTGAAACCAATGAAACTAGGTTTCAAATAATTCTCGTAGGCATGGGGGTACACGAGGTATGGAGCCAAATTGAGGCATCCCATTTTTTGGATATCTTTTCATAATTTGTCCCTATGGATTTATGAAAT
>NW_027419918.1:0-41495 GCF_009905375.1 Apium graveolens
AACATCTCCCCATTGTCAAATTTGAGGCTTTCATGGTAATCTCCATCTTGCAGTCCTTCAATCTTTTTTCATCAAACACAACATGTATTGATTCCACAACAATGTTGGTTCTCAGTGTAGATTCTATATGCTTTACCAAAACATATCGAACAAAAATTCCTTCATCTGCTTTAGCATCAAACTTCCCATTTTGGTCAGTTTGATTTCTCAAGATATAACATTTGCAGCCAAAGATATAAAGAAAATTTAGAGTTGGCTTCTTGTTCTTGAACATTGATAGGGAGTCATGCATTTGCTTGATTAACCAGAGAAATATTCTGAGTGTAGCATGCAGTATTTACAGCTTCAGCCCAGAAATATGTTGGTAACTTAGATTCTTCAAGCATTGTCCTTGCAGCTTCAATAAGTGATCTGTTCTTCCTTTCTACTACTCCATTTTGTTGTGGAGTTCTTGCTGCTGAAAACTCATGCAAAATCCCATTTTCTTCACAAAAATGCTCTCATGACAGAATTCTTGAACTTAGTTCCATTGTCACTCCTGATTCTTCTAACTTTGAAATCAGGATGATTATTGACTTGCCTTATGTGATTGATGATGATTTCAATAGCCTCATCTTAGACTTTAGGAATATGTCCAAGAGAACTTTGAGAAATCATCTACAATTACTAGGCAAAATTATTCCTGAGATGGACAACACATTGACTGGTCCAAACCAAATCATGTGTAGTAGTTGCAAAGGTTCTTCAATTGTTGAATCAAGCTTCTTTCTGAATGATGCTTTAATTTGCTATCCCTTCTGGCAAGCATCACACAGTCCATCCTTAGCAAAACTCCCTTGAGGAATGCCTCTAACCAGTTTCTTTCTTTACTAGTTCATTTATGGTTTTGAGTTTAGATGGGATAGCTTCTTGTGTCATAACCAACTTTCATCTTGACTTGCTTTGCTGAGAAGGCAAGTAACAGATTCTGTATTGATGAGTTAAAGTCAGCTAGGTACACATTACCTTTTCTCACACCAGTGAGAGCCACTTTGTTGCTTCTATTGTTCGTCACAACACAGGCTTCTGAATTAATGGTTACTGAATTTCCTTTATCACAAAGCTGGCTGATACTCAACAGATTATGCTTGAGATCATCCACTAAGACAACCTCCTCAATGATGACATTGTCTTTGAAATCAAAGCCATATCCGACAGTATAACCCTTGCTGTCATCTCCAAAAGTAATACTTAGGCCAGCTCTCTCCTTGAACTCTGTGAGCAGGGTAGAATCACCAGTCATGTGTCTTGAACAACCACTATCCAAGTTACCATAGATTCTTTCTGTTTCCCTGCACACATCAAAATCAAATCAAGTTTAATTTTGGTACCCAAGTTTCCTTGGGTCCTGCCTTGTTAGCTTTCTTTTTCTGTTTCTTAGGTTTGATCTTATTGACTTGGGGATATCAGATTCATCCTTAGTCATTTGAGTTGGACCTTTGAAACCATTCATTACAGCAGAATTATCATGCATATTTTGATTAACAGGGAATGACATGCTATTAGTAAACATGTTATTCCAGTACGCATGCTAAATGAACATTTGTGGCATACTAAATGCAGCATAATAAGGGGATTAGGTGCAAATGGCATATTAGAAAACTGTGCATTTATATTCTGTGTAGACATAGCATTCATAGGCATAGAAGGCATGGCATTCATATTGGGAAAATGAGGTGGCACAGATATGGAAGTAGGCATGACAGTTTTGCAATTAACAGACAAATGATTTACACTACCACACTTGACACAGATTTTTCTTGGAGCATATTTATCAGGTGTGTAGTTTTATGCTTGTTAAGTCCTACTTACCATTTCTATTATTTTTCCTTTTAGCCTCTGTTTTAACATCAATCTTTTCCAGTCTATCACTCAATTGCTTGACAATCATATTACCAACAGTAGCCTTTTTCTCCTTCTTCACTTGACTGGATTCTCCTGGAACAAATTTCTTGGAAACTGATCCATATTTCTCATTTAACTTGACAAGTTTGGCTTTACTGACAGGCTTGCTCACAGTCGACGGATGAGGATTTATATCACTCAACGGATAACCCTTTTTGTTATCCGGCGGATGACCCTCATCATCCGTCGAGTCTACATCTGTTAGCAATCCTTCCACCAAATTGGATTCCAGCTTCTCCTTGTTCTTCTTCCAGGCTGCATCACAAAAGGACTCAATACCTTGAACTTTGGTGATTTGAGCATGAACATCTCTAGATGTTTTTCATGCCTAATTACCTCATGTTCTCGTTCAAGCTGCTTCTTCAAGATCTCTTCTTTCTTCAAGGACTCAGTTAATTCATCCTTAGAAAATTTACACTCAATTCTTAATTTTTCAAATTCAATGAACTGAGACTCTAGCACATTATTCCTCTCACTTAAAAACAAATTATTTTCTTTGATTTTAGCATTTTCCTTAGTAAGAGACTTAAGTGTAACACGCAAATGATATAATTCTGTAGGCATGTCATTTATTGCATCATTACACTCAGCTTTAGATAAATGGGCTAGATTGACACATCTGACATCCTCATCCTCATCCAGACCATCTGCTGCCCAGTCATTTTCTTGTGTATGAAAGCCCTTTCCTTTTATTTGACAACTCAAAGTATTTCTGTTTATAATCCACAGGCTCAAACTTCTTTTTGCTGGAATCCGAACTTTCTACACTCACTGGCAAAGTGCCTGCCAAGCCACATTTGAAACACTTGAATTTTGATTTATCCACCATGTTTCTATTTGGCTTAGCTGCTCCAAGTTTTCTTGAACTTGAGCTTGGCAAATCTTCTGGAAAGAAATGCTAAATGTTCATCAATATCTTCCATGTCATCTTGGCTCAAAGAGTCTTCATTTTCTGCTACCAGCCCCTTGCCTTTATTTTCACAGACCTTTGAAGTTGATTCAACAGCTTCCATCTTCATCTCCTTCTCTTCTCTAACTCAACAACTAGTGCAATGGATCCTCCTTTCTTCTTTCCTCTCTCCATCCTCTCATCTTGCACTATTTCAAGCTCATAAGTTTTCAGGATGCCATACAGGTCTCTCCAAAGTAAACTCCTTGTAATCTTGAGAGTTTCTCAACGAGACTGTCATAGGTTTCCATTCCTTGGAAGAGATCTAAGAAACTTAAGATTGGAGTCTTTTTGTCTGATAGACCCTTCCGTGCAACTTCAGAGCATTTAGTAGTTTTTGAAACCTATTAAAGATGTCAGTGAGAGACTCATTTTCTTCACTATGAAAATGCTCATATTGCTGAATGAGTGGCTGCATCTTATTTTCCCTTACTTGCTCAGTGCCATCAAAGATAATCTGTATAGTATCCCAAACTTCCTTGGCAGTTTTGCAATTGATGATGTTGTCAAACATGTCACCATCAACTCCATTGAATAGAATATTCATGGCCTTCTTATCTTTCCTGACTTGTTCAATATCAGGATCAGACCATTCATTCCTTGGCTTGGGGACTGATGGCTCATTTCCAGTTGCAACTCTCATTGGTACATTAGGGCCTCTCTCTATGCAATCTACACATGCCTCATCTTGAGAAAGTAAATGGAGATGCATTTTTACCTTCCAATGATGGTAATTATCTTTATCCAGAAAAGAAATCTTGACTCCAACATCCTTCTTGTTCATCTTGCTATTTTGTTGTGATCTTTAAACTCTTTGTTTATTAAGAGCTTGCTCTAATACCAATTGCTAGTCCCTAACAATGCAACAAGAATTACATAAGGGGTCGAATGGAATTCTTGAAACTTTTTCACAAGATATAAAATGTTTTATCTTAATAATATATAACTGTGTGAATTGATTTGCAAACTGCGGAATAATAACTTGGAATGAATCAGACACAGTATTAAAAACACAAGTCTTTAACAACTTTCTGTTGGATTTGAATGTATCCACCAGATATATATATTATATCAGAGAACTCTGTGTAGCAATTAACTCACAACTGCTTACAAATTTCAACAACTAAGTTTATAGAGAAATGCTAAGAATACAGCTTACAAATGTTTCTCTGAGAATAATAATCTTGCTTAGTTTCTTTTTGTTCTATTTGCTGCTTCTTGGTTTATATATCACCAAGATTACAAAGTAATAAGACAAGATAATAAAACAAAACCTATCAAGTCTAATACTATGCTGATTCATTACTTTATTCCAGCATCTTTGAATATCTTCATAATAGCATGAAAATGGCAATGCTTCTTTGTTCTCTAAAACCCAGTTGAATAGGCTTCACATTTCATTTGCATACACTCGACGCATGTGACTGTGTTGTCACTGTCAACAAATGTTTGAATTCTGTATCCGTCGGGTTTCATGATCATCCGTCGGGTTCATGATCATTCGCCGGTTCATGATCATCCGTCGGGTTGCCTTGTTGATCATCCGTCGGGTTGCCTTGTTGATCATTCCGTCGAGTGGCATTGTTGTTTATCCGTCAGATAGCTATCTGGCACTTGACTTCATTTCATTATGCAGAAGTACAAGCTAAATTTAGTTTTGAATTAAACATAATTATACTTGTAAAGACATTTTAAAATATTATAAAATTATATATTCCAATTATTAATATTATTTTTAAAAATATCTATTTAAAAAAAAATCAATAACTTATATATGTGAGTATATATATATGATTATTGTCAAACAATAGTATTTATAATTTCAAATAAATAAATTAAAATCTTAAAAATATCTTTTCAAATTAAATTCAAAATATTATAAATTATTAAAAACAATCTCCTATATATAATTACCCTCCATACACCTCAATTCTCGTTAGGGAGGTCGAGAGCCGTTGAGACTTCCTTTCTCAAAGCCAACCAGAGTGACCCTGCGGCAAATCAATATAATTAATTTATTGATATCATTCGGCCCAGCATAAAAAACACAAACAATCACAAAGGAAAAGAGGGATTTCCTCGTAACAACCCCTGTAAACATTTGTCGTGAAACAAACCTAAATTCATTCGTGTATTTCAAATCCCAAAAAATATCTTATTCGTCTACTACCAATCGTAATAATTACTTAACTGCATATAAATAACTTAATTACAAATAACATAAAATATAAAGTCATATTCAAAAATTATTTTTATATATAAAATTTTATTGTTTAAAATTAATTATTATACTATATTGTAATCTAGTCTATACTATATTATATTAAAGGCCGAAAAGGTGAAATTTTGTTGGTAGTCGTTCTGGCGACTTGTAACTATCGTAATATTTAAAATAAAACATTCTTTTAAAATAAGTATAATCATATACATGTAAATAGAATTTTAATGTGTAATGGTCTCGGGTTTAAATAAGATAATATATGTTTTTTCACTCGGACTAAACAAAATTATACAATTGATCCGATCTTATATAAAAATAAAGTAACTAAACAAAGTTATTTGGATTTGTTGTTTCGGGGTTAAAATAAAATAGCAAATATTGATGATTCGGCTAAAAAATATATTATTGAACCGAGTCAAATAAAATTAAATTTTTGAAAAGTAATTTGTTAGTACGGGCTACAATAAAATTAAATTCTACCTGACTGGTTGTTAGATATAATGCAAGCTTAAAAATGTGTAATAGAATCTGCCCTTAATAATTTAATTAACACAATTTTAATAGTCGGTTCGTCTGTACAATGTTTGAGTTTATATAAATTACGGGCTTTTTTCAAGTTCTATGGTATCCATACTATTTTACGAAAATGAAACTAGAGATATTTTGTTAGTCAAAATAATAGTGTCAGAGTAAAACAAATCAATATATAACGTGGGCTACCAAAATTTATACAACTAATCCAGAATAAAGCAAAATTAAAATAATAAAATAATTAGATTAGCTAAAACTTAAAAAAATATATTATTATCCGGGCTAACGTAAAATATTTAACATTGATCAGGATTAAAACAGATCTCTTCTATATATAATAGGAGAACAATAGATAATATTAGTGAGATTAAAAAGTCTCATTGAAAAGACTAAACTACTATTGTTTTTAATATCGAACTTGAGATATTTTATTTACCCATACAACCTCATACCACTACGCCATATTGTCACATCTATTTTTTTATCATACACATATTATATAAGTGTGTTAAATGAATATTTTATTTAAATTTAAAAATAGTTACTTGAATTTTGCAAAAAAAAGGGAAAGTTACTTGAATATTTGTACAGTTAATTTTAAAGAATTGAATTACAGATACAAAATTAGACATAGTACATAAATGGATTGTCTTATATATTTTTCTTTTTTTTTAGTTTGAAAATATATCTCATATATTTTTTATTATAAAAAAACAACTAAAATGTACATATATATATATTTTAAAAATTATTGAAAATATGGTCTCTTATATATAAATAATCTATATTGGTATTACAAATTTAGATAAGTTCAGATTAGAATGAGTCAATGCATTTTTAGTTTATTTCGAATTTGAAATAAGAACTTGGTTCATTGTTCAAAAAGACTCGAAATTTGACTTCATGACTCGGACGAAAAATATCGTCACAATCTACGTTTAGTAAATTTAAATTACAAGATTGGCGAGAATATCTTACCAATAGTGTAATTTTTTTAATATCTTATGTTAATATAATTTAATGTGTTTGAGGTGTTTATACGATCAAGTTAATTGCTTATTTGTAATAAAATTATTAACTTCACATATAGTGCATTATTGTTTTTGGGACTTGACTCGATTTAAAAAAAAAACGAAATTTGATATGAGATCTCACGAGATTTGTTAAAACTACGATGATATATTAAATCGATTTTTTTTATTTTTCACTTTAAAAAACAAACTTTTTAAAAAGAATTCTTTTAGATAACCAATATTCATTGATCAGGATAATATTGTACAAATATTTTGAATTATTCAAATAAAAGTTACATCTAAACTATATCGTAACATTTGATTCAATGCATTTTATACTATTTAAAGAAAAAATATATATTGTTTAATAATCCGTAGAAATTAACTAGTTGAACTGATATTTATAAACTTTATTTAATTAAAATTGATGCATAATTTTTTTTTAGAACCAAAACCCTTCGACCGGTGTATTGGGCGGGTAGAACGAGTGATAATGTGTTATTTATGTAATTTTTTCTCAAAATCACAATGGAAAGAGGGATTTTCCCCTTTTCATTGTTAAATTGGTGTACCCACATCTCTCCGTGTCTCTGTCTCTGTTTCTCTCTAAACTCTCTCTCTCTCTCTCTCTCCCTCCCTCCCTCTCTCTCCCTCTCTCTCTCTCTCTCTCCCATCTGGGATCGTTCTGTTTATTTGTTTACTAAGTTATGGATGCTAAATTAAAATTAAAGTTGTTGGAAAATCGCCGCCGTGTAGAGGAGGAATATAGGCAAAACCGTGTTCATTATCGTTTAAGGCAGAAAGCAGGTTCGTCGGGGAATAAGGTAAATTATTTATTGTGTTCTTTGTTTCTTGTGCTATTATTATTATTATTATTATTATAATTATAATTATTATTATTATTATTATTTGTAATTGGAATTTAGGGAATTGATAGCCACTTTAATGCTTTTGTCCGTTCAGATGAATGCTCCTGATATGGGAAAAAAGAGAAAAGTTGATGATGCACCAATATCTAGTGCTCCTCCTGCTCCGGGGAAAAAGAGAAAAGTAGATGATGCACCAACATCTAAACCAGGGACTTCCTTGTGCAATAAGGTAAATTATATCCAGGTTTTCTTTCTTTCTCATTCTAAGTAATAAGAGCATCTCCAAGAGTTAATTTAGCCCCCTCCTCAAAAATAAAATAAAATATTAACTCTTAACTATTTAAGAGTTTCAAATACTTGTCATATCCAACAATGAATCTATCTAGTCTCTTAAATTACTTGCTAGCATTTTTTAATTAGCTAATATACCCATGTTATTTAAATAATGAAAAGTGATGTAATGAAAGAGGAGAGGAGAGAGACTCCTAATATTGAGGAGCATAAAAGAGCTCCTAACAATTTGAAGAAAAGTTAGGAGTCTCTTGGAGCTTGATTTTCATGATTTTTCCTCAAAATTTAGGTTAGGAGCTTGAGTTGAGATGCCCTTAGGGTTGCTCCAAGGGGTTGCTTGGTTTCATAGATTTGCAAGTTTTATATTATTGTTTTGTTAAGAACCGGTGTCACAGTTCATTTGGCTTAATTTTTAGACTATGGGTCAGATTTGGTTTTACACATAATAGTTTAAAACTTACACAATTGTAGTTTTATAGTATGAAGTTGGATTTGATCTCAGGAATTGAATTGTGGTTGTTGTTTTTTGATTTCCAAATGAATCTATTTTCTATTTTTACTAAAAAAATAATTTTGAGCCCTTACTCAAATATATTTATTATAATGATCATGTTTGGTAGTTAAATTTTTGAACCAAATTAGAGGTTGGCCAAATGAAACCTCTTATACTAGTGTTTGGTAGTTGGTACATTTTGGAGGATTTTTTTTCTTTCCAGAAATTAGTTTGCACATACACCCCTACAAGCACCAATTAACCTGCTTGCCACTTCTTGCAATACAACTCACTTGTTTTTCTTTATTTTTTGTCTACTCTTCAGTATGGCCGCCATATTGCTTTTCTTTTTGAATTTGCCTCGGGATATGCTCTTTTTGATGCTCATGGAATGTATGAATATCCTGGATTTAGCACCACATTCAAAATAGCTGAGAAGTACCTCAATAACAACCCATTCACGCTCAGAGCTTTTTATCCCTTTTCATCTCTCCGTGACGCTCTCCATCAAATGAAGGCTATATGCAATTGTAAGTAGTAACTATATATATATAGGAAGATGATCATATAGAAACAACTTTTAAAATGTAGAAACTAATCTAAGCCACTAGATCAGTCTAATCTAATGCCCCCTACATGCAACACATAGAATTAAACTGCACCCTCCCACACAGAATCTCAACTTTTCCCCTCCATTTTCAATTTGATTTTTCCCGTCAGAAAAAATTCGACTTCACTATATTTTTCTCCATCTCCCAATGATCAATTTGCATACCATATGTGATATATTTCGATGTGATTTAGAATTTTTATACTTTAGTTTCTAGTTTTTATTATAAAGAAGTTTCTATTGGATTAGCCATATATATATATATAGGGACCTAATGAGAACCCAATTAAAATGAGAACTGATAACCAAATACATGCAATAAATTTTTGTAATGGCTATTATAATATTAATGAATAATTATTTTAAGCTAAAAAATAATTGGAATCTTATTTTATATGAAAGGTTCTCTCATTCCCTTTTTAAGAGTGTTCCCCCGGAACCTTACTCTCTCTCTCTATATATATATTGAGGGTGACCTTAGGTCAGTACATGAGGTTATAACAAAAAATAATACAACATCATTGGTCTTTTTGGGTGGATTCTGATATTAAAAATTTGCCATCCAGATTTTTTATTCAAATAGCTTATAACCTTAGGTAACTCCCTGAGGTCATCCTCGCCTCTCTCTCTCTCCCCTATATATATATTTGTTTTTTTTAATTTTCTATAATTCTATTCCATGTTTGTCTTATAAAAAAAATTATGTATTTTGTTTGTAGCCAATGTGACCAAGGAGCTGAAAAGTTTTTTAGTGGATAATATTCCACAACCAAGATCTGATTATCAAATTGCAGTTGCAAATGCACTGTTGGGACGTAATATATGTTTAGCAACAGGGATATTTGTGATAGTTGGTCAAATAATCGATCAGGTTATGCGTGGTTTGCGGGCAAAAATTGACAAATTCATCGACTTGGAGGTTTGTTTCCTTTCTGTTAAGTAATCATTTACATGTACGAGTACAAGTACGTGTATGTGTACTTTTCTGATAAAAGACTTATTCATGTGTACCTTTTTCTAGAAATAAGTGATTTCTGCAAATAAGAAATGTTAAACCCCTATCAAACATTTAGATGTGAATTTTTTCCCTAAGATAAGGAAACTTGAGAATGGCTCAACAAAAATAAGTCCTTATTTCCATCCTCATCAAATAAGTCTGGCCAAACATACCCAGTATATATGATTTCTTGCAAACTAATTTGTTGATTTTCTTTTATCTAGCCCGGAGACTTGAGAATGGCTCAACTGAATTTGGCACGCAGTTATCGTTGGCAAAGTTGTGCGTGCAAAGAAAGTTCCATAGTGCAAAGAAATTTTCACACTGGTTTTGCAAACAAAGTTGTGGTTGTCCCACATAAATTTAAAGGACTTTTCATCGCCAAGGGTTTGGGTAAAAAGAATTTTATCTGTACTAAAAATTTAGTACCTGGTAAAGTTCTTCACGGTGACAAATTAATATCTGTTCAGGTGAATTAATTTATTTTATAGTAGTATTTGGCTCTTCATTAATTAATAATCTTTATAATCCATGATTATTATTAACATTGCATTATTATCATTTACTCCCTTCATCCTTCCCAATTCTTTATATTTGGGTTTTCTTTTCGGAGGAGCAGAGTAAAATATAAAGATTCCCGTTTATGTGTTAAGCTGAAGCGTAGAAACACTATAAAAAAGGCATTTTTGTATAAGTGGGTGTTTATATTAGATCTGGACATAATTTTAAAAGGTGGTTCTTTTTTTTTTGTTGGGCTTGTTTTAAAAACGAGTACGTTATATATACTGGACTTTCAGTCATTGACACACTCTAAACATCCAATCAACATCCAAGCTGCCTCCCTCATCCTCCACAAATCCTCAACAAACCACCACTGATTGTGATTATTTTGAAAGCGGAGAATATGATGATGTACAAATATAACTTTTTATCCACTTTTTTAATATATTTTAGTATTATGACATATGGGCCTACACTTCTCTTTTGAGTTTGCAGATAGTAATTAGCATGTCATTTCTCTTTATATGTGTAAGTATATACTAATCAATGTAGTGCGCTTCATTTACCAAAACCCGAGCTTCATTTTTCGGTTTATGCTTAAGCTACCAGAGAGATCTTACGCTTCGTTGTGTTTTTTGCCTTAAGTAACACTGAATGTATATAATTTTCCCTATTTCAGAAGGATGATGGAACTGAAGTTGAGTACAGATTATGGAATCCGCATATGTCAAAGTTGGCGGCTGCTATACTGGGCGGTCTTACTAATATATGGATCGTAAGTATTATCATATATACAATAGCAAATGAGTTATACAATTTATTTATTTATTTTTGCTTCATTTAATTCGGTTTATGTTTTTCAGAAACCCGGGTCTCACGTTTTATACCTGGGAGATGTATGTGGAATTACAGTTTTACAATTATCCGATCTTGTTGGCTCGGTAAGTTATATAGTATGTGCTTGATCATGGCTTGTTTGTATTTTTATGCTATGTTACTCATACGCGACACTTATTTAGTGTCGGATCATTTGACTTAAATGTGGACACTTTGACCAACTTAGAGATTAAATATGACTAGAACTTATGATTTAAAATCAATATGTGTGTGAGAAGGGAGAAATAAACAAGCATGAGATAAAAGTAGAGAAGATATCTAATTTCAAGGTCAATTACAAAATCATGTTTAATGTGAGTTTTGTTATTAATTTTTGTTAAGATGTCATACTTGATAATTTGATACACTTGTTCATCAATATATTATGCTGTGTCGCGGTGCCATGTCCAAAAATAGGTCATACCATGTTTAAAAATAGGACCATGTCCCCGTGTCTCAAAATTTAGATTTTTCAAGTCCGACACTCGGATATGGGTCGTGTCCCACACTCCACAACCAAGTTGGAGTAACATAGTTTTTATGTTCCATATCATTTATGCATAGCTTGGATGTTTAAATATGCAGGATGGAATGGTGTATGTAATTGGGTTGTCAGATGTTGTTGCAAACACGGTGGAGGAGAGGTCGAATGTTGTTACATTTCCAGAAAATTTTTGTTTCCGTAAGGACATGGTTAGTAGAGATTATCGCATGGTTAATGGTATGGATTACCGCATGGTTGTTGGCATGGTGGATGTCATCCTTGGTGATATCGTTTATCCAGATCCCTCTTTGCAGGTTATTTTCACCCATATTTTAATGTCTTCTATTTTTAAGTAAATAAGGTATCATAACTGGATTATATATTAACTTTTCCAAAACATAAAAAATAAAAAAATTTACCTTTTTTTTAAAGAATGGTTATGATTTTTTTTTTAAAAAAATCAGTGTGATTGCAATCATTTAAAAAATAAAGACAGCAGCTACCTCTTGGTACAAATTATTAATATCGGAATAAGGATTAAAAATGCGGTGGTATCTTTAAATATTTGTTTTTTTATTGATTTATAATATTTGAATTAAATGAACATGTCTCACTTTAAAATTAATTTAATTATAATCGCTCAAAAAAGGATTAAACATTAAAAAAATTGTACTTTTGCTACAATAATGCACAGTTTCCTGTTAAATGCTTTCTCAATACATTTAAAAAGGAAGGTTGTTCTATGGTTATGAAGTATTATTTTGAAATGCTTTATAATCTTTTGAATTGTTCATGATTCCAACATTATTTTAGTTATTCCCTCATCCCACCTATTTTAATTTGTAAATTACCCTTTAAGACTTGATAGCTGGTAAAGTTTTTTGGTTTTAGAATCTTGGATTATTAGTTGAGTGTTTTTCTTTTTGTTTTTTTTCAGTTAAAAGATTATAAGTTTAGTTTTGAATGTACAATGGGAACTAAGATTTTATATTTGTGATGCCTTATAGTTTCTTCATGTATGACTTGGAGATATAGGTGGGTATTTTGTGGTATTGCTCTTAGATGTTTAGTTTTTAAATATAGTTGTGACCGTGCTTTTTTGTTGGGCAGGTGAATTATATAGCTAGGTATGCTCTATTACATCTTAAAACCGGCGGTCATTACTTGATCTGCACACGGGTATGTCTTCTTTTATGATATTTGTTGTATTTAGTCTACAAAGTGTGAATGTCCTTTGGAGTTCTGTTAAACCATGTTTCTAACTTGTGCGAATTGCAGGCAAAAAACATCAATTTCACTAGCCAAGTTAAAGATCCGTTTGCTGACCACGACAAACTTCCCTTCAGCGTGAGGATAGAGTTCAAGACCAACGAAATTGTCACGTTAGAACCAATAGGGAGGGGGCATGCCGTCGCTGTTGGCGGTTACCGCATGGTACAGTAATAGATGGATGTTTGCTTAGTATATTGTCATCACTTGAACTCCCATTTTGTGCTGAACAAGAAATGAATTCTATTTGAACTTCGTTATCACTTGCACTCTGTGCTGCTTAACAAAGTTCTAATTTTCCATTTCCTATTTAGTCAGGGGTTACTTGTTATTAGTGTTTCCTGCTATTATTGGAATTCCGGAATTCATCTGTTATTATTTTGTTATCACTTTTAAGTTATAGTTCAGCTTGCAATTGATATGTTATATTTTTGTTATCCCTTTTTAGTTATAGTTCGACTTGCAATCGATATGCCGTCCAAGTGCCAATGCTACCGAGCCGCGTATATAGTTGATTTTGTGCAAAGCTGATTTTTTATGTCTCTTTTTATTTTCTTTTTGGGGGATTATGTGGCCCTCTAGCTAGCTTTATTTTCATAGCTTGGGACGCTATTGCTTCTGCAAAGTGTCGTTACATTGTTTTGTTTGTAACAAGGCTATATCCTCTTTGAATGCCAGGGTTAATACAAATCCATACATTTGTGGACTTGGAAATTATGGAGGTTTTCAGGGCCAGCATTATTTAAGTTATTATTGTGGACTTGGAAATCCTGTAGCATTTTTTAAGTTATATCTGTTTTATCTTCTACTGAACAATCTCAAGTGTTTTCTGTTCAGTCTTCCACTTCTAAACAATCTTTTACTGCTGGTTTGTAATTGTTTCAAAGGAGGGATCAGCCTTTTGTTTTTGGTTATTTATGTTTAAGTTGTCTAAAGGATGCATTGTTTCTCGTTATGTATATCTGGATTTGGACCATACAGATGTAACTGAAATTGGATTTGTATGGACACTAAAATGTCCTTTAGCATCATCAAATAAAGCTGAATCCTGATTACAATGTAAAGTTTACGCTCTTGGACTAGGATATTCTATGGTCGTTATTCGCACACTGGATGGTTTATGCTGATTATGGGAGGAAAATGGTTAAGAGTTGTTTTGGCAACTCAAAACTCAATAGCCGGGCAATGGTCCAATTTTGTTGTTTTAGTCTTTGAGCTTGTTTGTTTGCTGCAGTTCTTTGAAGGTGGTTGACATATATTAGATATTTAGGGTTGGGGCAAGGCTTGGAAGAAAGCTCCCCGTCCTATTCTGTGTGTGTATATAACAGTTCTCGCTGTTCTGTGGAACCCGAGGACCAGCATTAAACAAACAATCGAGCAAGTTTGGATGTGCTTAGTCAAGGCCTTTAGAATTTAAATAATTTCCAACTCATTACACCATTTTGGTGTAAGTGTAAAAACTAGAGAAATTACTAAAAATACTAAATTTTATAATTTATTTTTTTTTCGATTTTACTATCTTATGATTTTTTTTGCAAAAATACGGAATCAATCAAAATCAACCAGGTATGCAACTAGTTAAATGAAGTTTTTATTTTTGTTACATTTGATGTTGCATGTAGTTGCAGAACTCGTCAAATATTCCATCCGGTTGATTTCAATTGTGTAAAAGCGTATTTTTGCAAAGAAAATAGAAAATAGTATTTTTGCTAATTAAAAAGTATTTTTGCAAAATATTTTTAAAAAATGACTGTAATTTTGTAAAAATAATTTTAGATTTGGGTATTTTTCAAAAAACCCTAAAAACTACGCTATTTTCTAATTCAATTCCAATCCATCAACACAAAGTTCACACTATTCTTGTACTATATGACTATTTTATCACTAAAGTATAAAAATAAAATTAAAAAGTAAAAAAGTGGTGTGATATGAATGGAACAAATTTTTAGATATAATGCAGACTTAAAAATGTGTAACAGATTCTAATCTTAATAATTCAATTAACACAATTTTAATAACTGGTCCGTTCGTACAATGTTTGGGTTTATGTATATTACAGGCTTTTTTCAAGTTCTATGGTGTCCTTACTATTTTACCAAAATGGAACTAGAGCTATTTTGTTAGTCTAAATAATAGTGTCTGAGTAAAACAAATCAATATATAATTTGGGCTACTAAAATTTATACAACTAATCCAGGATAACGCAAAATTAAAATCATAAAATAAATAGATTAGCTAAAACTTAAAAATATTTATTTTTATCCGGGCTAACGTAAAATATTTAACATTGGTCAGGTCTTAAAAAAATTAAACTAAATTAAATGTGACTGTGTTGTCACTGTCAACAGATGTTTGAATTCTTTATCCGTTGGGTTCATGATCATCCGTCGGGTTCATGATCATCCGTCAGGTTGCCTTGTTGATCATCCGTCGAGTGACATTGTTGTTTTTTCCGTCGGGTAACTATCTGGCACTTGACTTCATTTCATTTATGTTAGTCCCTTAACAATATAGCAAGAATTACAGAAGGGGGGTTGAATGGAATTCTTGAACCTTTTTCTCGAAATAAAAATGTTCAACTCGAATATAGATATAAGTGTTTTGATTAGCACAAAGCGGAATAGAAACTTAATTGAATCAAAACATAAGTAATTAAAAACAAGAGTCTTTAAAAACTTTCTGGTGGATTTAAACAATTCCACCAGAGATATATATTTATATATCGAGAGGACTCTGTGTGCAAGAATGCTCACAGCTGCTTACAAATTGAACTGCTGAGAATACAGGGAAATGCTAATGATTCTTCTTACAAAGATTTCTCTGTTTTTGTGTATCTCAACTTCTCATTTTTCTATTTGCTACGTTCTTGGTTTATATATTACCAAGATTACAAAGTCAAAAAGACTGAATAAATATAAAAACTATCAGTCTTAAGCTTTGCTGCTTTTCGTCCTCTATTACCCAGTTAATGGGCTTCCACAGTAGATTTGTATACATCTCGACAGCTGTGCTCAGCTTTCACTGTTCAACTGCTGTTTGAATTCTTTATATGATCATCCGTTGGATTCTATGAACATCCGTTGGATATATGATCATCCGTCGACTTTTTGAACATCCGTTGATGGCTTCATTGATCATCCGTCGACTGCTATTTTAAACATCCATTGATAGTCATTTGATCATCCGTCGATGGCTTTGTTAATCATAAGTTGGTAGCTATTTTGGCACTTGACTTCATTTCACTTATGCAGAATTACAAGACATCATTTATATGCAATTAATCAACCTACTATGCATATCTAGTTAAAGTCAACATGACTTATAGGCTACTACAGAATCTATATAAAGATGTATACAGAACTGTGCTACACACTTATTATTACATAAGCTACTCACTCGATGGATAATTAGTTAACATCAGTTGGGACTATAATGAGTTATCCGTCGGGACTATCATTCTTATCCGTCGAGTGCTACATTATTTCACTAAGTAAAATCTACTTAGATGTTTTGTTTATGAAATCATCAAGTACATAACATATGCACAACAATTTATGCAGAATTACAAGACATCATCTATGTACAATTAATCAACCTATTCTGCATATCTAGTTAAAGTCAACATGACTTGAGTACTACTACAGAATCTAAATAATGTGTATGCAGAAATGTGCTACAGACTTATTGTTACACAAGCTACTCACTCGATGGATAATAAATCATCATCTGTCGAGACTATATTGAGTCATCCGTCGGGACTATAATCCTTATCTGTCGAGTGCTATATTTTTCACTAAGTAAAATCTACCAAGGTGTTTTGTTAATGAAATCATCAAGTTCACAACATTTCCACAACAATCTCCCTCAATTTATGTCTATTGGAATTGTAGCCAGAAATTAAGAGAAACTTGATGATAACAAAACACCCTAAAAATACAACTTTGAAAGTAAGTAGATAAAACTGTAAAGTGCTTCAATTAACAAAATGTACAAAGATTTGCTCACAGTCATTTTCAAGGTGCTCCTCTAGCCTGAGCAGATTAATCTATTTCCTTGAATATTTGGACCTCTTTCCAAGCTTTCTGTTGTTTTCTTCTATCTGATTTTGGAGTTGTCTGTGGAATTCCAGTTCATTAGATTCTGAGAGATTTAGCTTTTCTTGCATTTCCAAAAGAGTCTCATTGCTAGAGATGCTCAATTGGTCTTCTAATCTGAAAAATCTTCTCACTCCTTTGTCATCCATAAACTCCATCAGCCAGTAGGGCCTTAGATGCACCCGTCTCCATGTGTAAGGAATAATTAGAGTCTTTGGGAGTGCATCTTTAGCTATAATACTCCTCAGTTCTTCAATCTTCTTTAGAACCAGTTTTCTTGCAGTTACATTGAATCCAAAATTCTTCTTGAACGATGAATAAACCTTTATCTGTACAGTTTGGCTTTCTTGAAGGATCCTGTGAAGTGGCCATTGAATCTCCTTTCCTCCCTTGTACTTGAAAACTAACCTTTCAGGTAGATTCCTGTAGGCATCAATCCCTCTCACTTCTTCTAGTTCATCTAGATAGAGATTTAGATAAGAGAATTCCTTGATGTCACACAAGTACATGTAATCTCCCTTGTTGACTTTGGATTGTGCTTTAGTTAGAGATTTGGATTTGAGAGGTGACAACTTCACTTTCTTGACTGCTCTTGACTTTGTTCTTTTTGGCTTGCTGAGGACTGGAAAATAAAAGTCGGGAATTGGTAGACTCTCTCAGTCTATTGGTTCATCCTTAGGCACAATAGGTTCACCATGAATGTTCCTGTAAGGATCCACCACTTTAATTTCTTCAAATACCACAGAAGGTTTTGATGCTTGAGTTGTAGTTGGAGTGGATTCCTTGGAAAACTGATCCTCCAATTCCTTATCAACAAAGTCCTATTTCCTTTTGGTTCTTTTGGCTAATTCCTTGTATCTTTGAGGTTTCTTTTGTTGTGGTTCACCTTGCTTCTTTGGATCTTGAGATTCAGTGATTTCAGATGGCTGAGCAGGAATTTGTTGTGTTGGTTTCACAGCTTGTAGCTTGGCCAAGATAACAACTTGCTCTTTCTATTGTTTAGCCTTTTTAGCATCTAGAGCAGCTTGCTTCTTTTCTTGCTTCAGTCTTGCCTTTTCTTCTCTCTTTGCTTGAGCAAATTGAGGATGTCCAGCCATCACACAAATTTCTTTCCCATTCCTGAAAACTTTAGCAATTCTCCTTTTTAAGGCTGAATCAGCTGGATCCTTGTAGAAGGCAATTGACCTTGACAACAATTTCTTCTCATCAGGTTTATGTGTCTCATACACCGTATCCAAAGGGTTCTTTAATAATGATTTTGGATAGTTCACCCTTGGCTTCAGAATCATTTCAGCCTTTGGAGATTTGATGCAGGATGGCTGTCCCCTTTCCAGATATTTCATGCTCAATTCATTCACAGAGATTTGCCTTACTTGAGAGTGATGAATGGATGACTTTTCTGGCTTCTTTACTATCCCAAACTTCTTTTGAATGTCCTCATCAACTTTCTCCCAGTTCATTGGACTCAACTGTTTCTTTTCAGCTGCTCTTATATTGGCTGCTGTTTCATTTATCAGATCAATACTGCCTGTAACTGGTGGCTTGGTGAAAGCAATTGTAGGCACAATTACTAGACTGATTTGAATGTTAAGCTGTTTCTCCCCCTCACTTGTTTCTTTCTCCCCCTTTTTGTTATCATCAAGTTAAGTAGAGGAGGAGGTTTGTGCAGCCACCAGTTTCTAAAGCAAGTTTGTCTGTTGAGTTTGATGCAGATGAATTGCTGTAAGAGATGCTTCCATAGCTGTCATCCTTGTATCCAAGGCATCTATCTTTGTGGCAAGATCATAATTTTTCCTGAGCAGTCTCTTAATATCAAGCATTTTAGCTTCTGGAAGCTTAGAGTCCATTTTGTCAGAAACAACCTTCTTCATCTCATCAATATCTCCTTTTATGGTGTTGACATCTCTAGCATGTTGGAAGCCTTGAATTTGTTGTAGTTGTAGAGAAGCAAGATGTGCTTGAAGGAGCTTCTTGGTGTTGGCATTTGTGGTGGTTTGAAGAGCAGAATTTGTCTGATTTATGAGTTGAATCAGGGTTGTCTTGAAGTAGTGTTCATCACAATGCTTTAAAAATATCCATGATGGCATGCCTGATCTTGAGCTAGAACCTACTTCTCCCCCTATGTTCAATGGCTCTTCTTCACTATCTTCACCTTCATCTCCAGAGAAATCCGCTGAACCACCAGTCTCATAATCAACATCACCAGCTGTAGAGGGCAAAGCTGTGATGGCATCCTTGGCTCTTAGCATTGACTGTGTTGTGTGCACCAAATTGAGCATCCTTTATGCATTGTCATTGCCCTATTCAGCTAGAAGTTGATAAGCTGGAACAGGGTGAGTAAATATCTCAGCATCAAGGGAGGTGGAATCTATAACAGCTTGAGGTTGCTGAGATAGTCCCTCCATGTCTGCATCCTAGATATCCATTAACTCACTTGCAATGACATCCATCCTTATAGCTCCTGTACCTGCATTTCTCTCGTGTTCTCTCTTTTGTTGCATCAAGGTCTCACCTTGGCTCCCCACCCTCACACACTCACCTTTACCATCTAAGGTGGGACTCCTCTCACTTTCTTTTGCCAATTCTGAAGAACTGGATTGCTTATTTTTACTCTTTTCCTCTCCTTTTTCCTGGGATCAACCCAGACTCTCACTCATAACACTCTCTTCCCTCAATCCTAAGAGTGACTGTACTACCACTAAGTCTTCTGCACTTGAGATAATTGATGAAATTTTAAGCTGTGCACAGACACTCGACGCATAAGGGATATCCGTCGGGTTAGCAGTTTGACTATCCGACGGCTAACTGTTGTTAAGCTTATCCTTCGGGATACAATCATTACTCGACGGATGAGCAATATCCATCGAGAGAGTAGAAATGAGTGAACTTGGAATTGAAACTATTGTGGACTCTGTGCAGATTGATGAGATTTTGGGCACAGATGTTTCAACAGTTCCTGAAAGAATTGCCAAGTGAGCCAACAAATCATCTAAAAGATGATGCTCACTTGCATTAGATTTTGGCTTCCCAAACAGAGTTAAAGAAGTGGAATCAGGAATTGATGTGTTGATCATATCCACATCCAAAGAGTTTGTGGGAGAATTTGGTGTGTGAAGTGCTTCTATAACTAAAGATTTTGGCTGTGACTCCATATTTATTGGAGCCACATCACACTGAATTTGAGAAGGTGCAGTGACTGTGTCTTTAGCACCAGTTTGCACAGTGTGTGAACCCTGTGCATCCCCAAAGGTTTTTGATTTCTTCTTTCTGGCATAAGTTTGGGGTGAGCTAGTGTCCCTTACCCTTTTGGCCTGTGCTCTTGGCTGAGAGCTTTGTTCAATAGCCACATCCTTTTGGGAGGATGCAGTTAGAAATGAGCTTTTGTCCTTTTAAGCACTGCAGTTTGTTGGGAAACTGCAGTGTGGCTAGGCTGGGAAACACTCACCTCTCCAACCTTATTCTTAGGGTTTCTTTTATGTTCACCCTGTCCCTCACCTACCTTACCCACCTTCACACTTCCCTCTTGGGGTTGGGTGGATTTTACAACTGACATCTTTTGAGAAATACCGGAGGGGGCTTTCTTTGATTTGGATTTTGAAATTTTTGATGGTTTAGTAGCTTGGGTAAGCAACTGTTGGGTCATTGACACAGTTGCCATAGCTACACTAGAATTCAAAGAAATCTGTGAGGTTGGAAGAGTAGGGACATATGAACTTACCTCACTTACCTGAGGTGCTTCCATTACAGGGAAATAGAAGAGTGACACCTCCTTGTGATGGTTTGCCCTGTTTAAATCTGCAATAATTCTTCTCTCTTGAACCCAACAATCTAATTTGTTGTTTGAGTTCTCAAGCACAATTTCCTCAGAGAGGTGGTTAGCTAGAATCTTGAAAAATCTAGCATAGTAAATATTTTTACCCCTTTTGTTTAACTCCCCTAATTTAAACCCCAACTCAAACAAAATAAGATCATTAAAATTAAAGAACTTATCTGTAACTAGCATGTAAAACATGTTAAGCATAGAAATATTGACATAATCAAAATTACTGATTTTACCAGAAAAGACCTTGGTAACTACATCACACATGAAACTCCATTCTTTCCTAAGACCCAACCTCCTAATATCACTTAACTTAGAAGTAGAGAGTGCATAGTTCATGGAATGAAGCATATTAACAATATCAGAATCTGTGTGTGGTGAGGTCACAGTATTATCATGAATTTTGAAACATGCTTTAATAACATCACTATTGATACAGAATTCCTTACCTTTAATAGTGAGTGTGATGGTCTTATCAGAAGAGTTGTATGTAGCAGTCGTCCACATCTCTTCAACAACCTCACAGAAGATGGTGGGTGATTCTAGCATTGCATAGCTGAGTTTGCAGTTCTTTACAAAGTCCATCATTTTATGGTAGTCACTTGAATGTTGAATCCCCTTGTTTACTAGAGCAATGAGGTTGTTCTTTTCATAGATGTATCCAGGTTGTGACATGATCTTGACTACTGGTGCCATTGTTAGAGAGTGGAAATTGCAGAGATAGAGATGATAGTTGCTTTAGAGAAAGAGAGAATTTAGAGCAGATGATTTGAGAATGATAAAAGAAGAGCAATGAAAATGAATTAAGCTTTTATACTATCTCAAAAACAATTGTCAAGAATAATAAAGTAGAATAAAGTAACCAATGAAAATTGCCCAAAATAGCCGTTTAAAAATAAACTGTAAAAATTCCACCAATTATCCGTCGTGTTATGCTTATAAACTGTAAGTATACTTGTGTTATCACAGAAAATGGGAATCCTTTCAACTTAGAGACCATAGTCTAGTAATTGATTTTTCATCCACAAAATCTGTGCACAGCAACTTCCAGCAGCAATGTATTCAGCTTCAGCTGTAGAAGTAGAAACTAAATTTTGCTTTTTACTGAACAAGGGCACAAGCTTGTTTCCTAGAAATTGACAAGTTCCTGTTGTACTTTTTCTATCAATTCTACAACCTGTATAATCTGCATCTGAATAACCAGTTACATCAAAACCAGAATCTCTAGGATACCAAATGCCAAGTTTTGGTGTTCCCTTGAGATATCTGAAAATTTTCTTAATAGCTACTAAGTGAGATTCTCTAGGATTAGCCTGAAATATAGTACACAAATATGTAGCAAACATTATATCTGGCCTACTAGCTGTTAAACATTATATCTGGCCTACCATTCCCCTATAACTTGAAATATCCACATACTTTTCAGTAGTGTTTAATTCAAGCTTAGTTGCAGTGGCCATGGGAGTTTTTGCAGATGTGCAATCCATTAGATCAAGATTCTTTAAAAGATCATAAATATATTTAGTTTGACTAATGAATATTCCATCACTAACTTGCTTTACTTGCAAACCAAGAAAGTAAGTTAGTTCTCCCATCATACTCATTTCATACTTACTTTGCATCAATTTGGCAAACTTTTTGCAAAGTTTTTCATCTTTAGAGCCAAAAATAATGTCATCTACATAAATTTGAACAAGTATACTACAGCCATTAACATTTCTAAAGAAAATAGTTTTGTCTACAGTACCTCTAGTGAAGTGATTCTTTAAAAGGAACTTTGACAAAGTGTCATACCAGGCTCTAGGTGCTTGCTTCAGTCCATAAAGTGCTTTCAAAAGATAGTAAACATATTCTAGAAAGTTTGGATCTTCAAAACCAGGAGGCTGACTGACATAGACTTCCTCCTCCAAATCTCCATTCAGAAAGGCACTTTTGACATCCATTTTATAGACTTTGAAATTGATATGGGCTGCATAGGCTAAGAAGATTCTGATAGCTTCAAGTCTTGCAATAGGAGCAAATGTTTCATCAAAATCTATTCCTTCTTATTGACAATAGCCCTTAACAACCAATCTAGCTTTGTTCCTGACTACTATGCCATTTTCATCCATCTTGTTTCTGAATACCCATTTGGTGTCTATTGGATTCTTTCATTTAGGCTTAGGTACCAGCTTCCATACCTTATTCCTCTCAAATTGGTTTAGCTCCTCCTGCATAGCTAAAATCCAATCAGGATCCAACAAAGCTTCTTCTACCTTCTTTGATTCTTCCTTGGAAATAAAGTTGTTGTTTAGAAATTCTTCTTGAGTTGCTCTCCTTGTTTGAACTCTAGAAGAAACATCACCAATGATGAGCTCAAAGGGGTGATCCTTTGTCCATTTCCTTTGTTGAGATAGATTAGCTCTAGATGAAGAGGCCTCATTGTTGTCTTGATGTGTGATTGAGTTTTGATTGTTAGAAACTCCCCCTGAGTTAATTGATCTTTGATTTGAGAAAAGGGGAGCTTTCTGTAAGTGATCTATTCTGACTCCCAGCTTCTTTTGATGACCTGAATGATGGTGTATTTTGAGTACCGACGGATGA
The DNA here is from genome assembly GCF_009905375.1 of Apium graveolens. Taxonomy (NCBI): domain Eukaryota; kingdom Viridiplantae; phylum Streptophyta; class Magnoliopsida; order Apiales; family Apiaceae; genus Apium; species Apium graveolens. The sequence goes on from NW_027419918.1 coordinate 23,546, forward strand.
GGCTGGTTGTCTCCCGACGGATAAGGCAGATTGTCTCCCGACGGATGAAGCATTATGCGACTCGACAGATGTTGAATTTTGTGCTTCATTGGTAGAAGACTTTTCTGCATTATCCTTTGATACCGTGTCTTGATCACTTTCATCATCACTGTCATCACTAACCATCTCCCCATTGTCAAATTTGAGGCTTTCATGGTAATCTCCATCTTGCAGTCCTTCAATCTTTTTATCATCAAACACAACATGTATTGATTCCACAACAATGTTGGTTCTCAGATTGTAGACTCTATATGCTTTACCAACAACATATCGAACAAAAATTCCTTCATCTGCTTTAGCATCAAACTTCCCATTTTGGTCAGTTTGATTTCTCAAGATATAACATTTGCAGCCAAAGATATAAAGAAAATTTAGAGTTGGCTTCTTGTTCTTGAACAATTGATAGGGAGTCATGCATTTGCTTGATTAACCAGAGAAATATTCTGAGTGTAGCATGCAGTATTTACAGCTTCAGCCCAGAAATATGTTGGTAACTTAGATTCTTCAAGCATTGTCCTTGCAGCTTCAATAAGTGATCTGTTCTTCCTTTCTACTACTCCATTTTGTTGTGGAGTTCTTGCTGCTGAAAACTCATGCAAAATCCCATTTTCTTCATAAAATGCTCTCATGACAGAATTCTTGAACTTAGTTCCATTGTCACTCCTGATTCTTCTAACTTTGAAATCAGGATGATTATTGACTTGCCTTATGTGATTGATGATGATTTCAATAGCCTCATCTTTAGACTTTAGGAAATATGTCCAAGAGAACTTTGAGAAATCATCTACAATTACTAGGCAAAATCTTTCCTTGAGATGGACAACACATTGACTGGTCCAAACAAATCCATGTGTAGTAGTTGCAAAGGTTCTTCAATTGTTGAATCAAGCTTCTTTCTGAATGATGCTTAATTTGCTATCCCTTCTGGCAAGCATCACACAGTCCATCCTTAGAAAACTCCACTTGAGGAATGCCTCTAACCAGTTCTTTCTTTACTAGTTCATTTATGGTTTTGAAGTTTAGATGGGATAGCTTCTTGTGTCATAACCAACTTTCATCTTGACTTGCTTTGCTGAGAAGGCAAGTAACAGATTCTGTATTTGATGAGTTAAAGTCAGCTAGGTACACATTACCTTTTTTCACACCAGTGAGAGCCACTTTGTTGCTTCTATTGTTCGTCACAACACAGGCTTCTGAATTAATGGTTACTGAATTTCCTTTATCACAAAGCTGGCTGATACTCAACAGATTATGCTTGAGATCATCCACTAAGACAACCTCCTCAATGATGACATTGTCTTTTGAAATCAAGCCATATCCGACAGTATAACCCTTGCTGTCATCTCCAAAAGTAATACTTAGGCCAGCTCTCTCCTTGAACTCTGTGAGCAGGGTAGAATCACCAGTCATGTGTCTTGAACAACCACTATCCAAGTACCATAGATTCTTTCTGTTTCCCTGCACACATCAAAATCAAATCAAGTTAATTTTGGTACCCAAGTTTCCTTGGGTCCTGCCTTGTTAGCTTTCTTTTTCTGTTTCTTAGGTTTGATCTTATTTGACTTGGGGATATCAGATTCATCCTTAGTCATTTGAGTTGGACCTTTGAAACCATTCATTACAGCAGAATTATCATGCATATTTTGATTAACAGGGAATGACATGCTATTAGTAAACATGTTATTCCAGTACGGCATGCTAAATGACATTTGTGGCATACTAAATGCAGCATAATAAGGATTAGGTGCAAATGGCATATTAGAAAACTGTGCATTTATATTCTGTGTAGACATAGCATTCATAGGCATAGAAGGCATGTCATTCATATTGGGAAAATGAGGTGGCACAGATATGGAAGTAGGCATGACAGTTTTGCAATTAACAGACAAATGATTTACACTACCACACTTGACACAGATTTTTCTTGGAGCATATTTATCAGGTGTGTAGTTGTTATGCTTGTTAAGTCCTACTTTACCATTTCTAATATTTTTCCTTTTAGCCTCTGTTTTAACATCAATCTTTTCCAGTCTATCACTCAATTGCTTGACAATCATATTACCAACAGTAGCCTTTTTCTCCTTCTTCACTTGACTGGATTCTCCTGGAACAAATTTCTTGGAAACTGATCCATATTTCTCATTTAACTTGACAAGTTTGGCTTACTGACAGGCTTGCTCACAGTCGACGGATGAGGATTTATATCACTCAACGGATAACCCTTTTGTTATCCGGCGGATGACCCTCATCATCCGTCGAGTCTACATCTGTTATCAATCCTTCCACCAAATTGGATTCCAGCTTCTCCTTGTTCTTCTTCCAGGCTGCATCACAAAGGACTCAATACCTTGAACTTTGGTGATTTGAGCATGAACATCTCTAGATGTTTTTCATGCCTTAATTACCTCATGTTCTCGTTCAAGCTGCTTCTTCAAGATCTCTTCTTTCTTCAAGGACTCAGTTAATTCATCCTTAGAAAATTTACACTCAATTCTTAATTTTCAAATTCAATGAACTGAGACTCTAGCACATTATTCCTCTCACTTAAAAACAAATTATTTTCTTTGATTTTAGCATTTTCCTTAGTAAGAGACTTAAGTGTAACACGCAAATGATATAATTCTGTAGGCATATCATTTATTGCATCATTACACTCAGCTTTAGATAAATGGGGCTAGATTGACACATCTGACATCCTCATCCTCATCCAGACCATCTGCTGCCCAGTCATTTTCTTGTGTAATGAAAGCCCTTTCCTTTTATTTGAACAACTCAAAGTATTTCTGTTTATAATCCACAGGCTCAAACTTCTTTTTGCTGGAATCCGACTTTCTACACTCACTGGCAAAGTGCCCTGCCAAGCCACATTTGAAAACACTTGAATTTTGATTTATCCACCATGTTTCTATTTGGCTTAGCTGCTCCAAAGTTTTTCTTGACTTGAGCTTGGCAAATCTTCTGGAAAGAAATGCTAAATGTTCATCAATATCTTCCATGTCATCTTGGCTCAAAGAGTCTTCATTTTCTGCTACCAGCCCCTTGCCTTTATTTTCACAGACCTTTGAAGTTGATTCAACAGCTTCCATCTTCATCTCCTTCTCTTCTCTACTCAACACTAAGCAATGGATCCTCCTTTTCTTCTCTCTCTCCTCTCTCCATCCTCTCATCTTGCACTATTTCAAGCTCATAAGTTTTCAGGATGCCATACAGTCTCTCCAAAGTAACTCCTTGTAATCTTGAGAGTTTCTCAACGAGACTGTCATAGGTTTCCATTCCTTTGGAAGAGATCTAAGAAACTTAAGATTGGAGTCTTTTGTCTGATAGACCCTTCCGTGCAACTTCAGAGCATTTATTAGTTTTTGAAACCTATTAAAGATGTCAGTGAGAGACTCATTTTCTTCACTATGAAAATGCTCATATTGCTGAATGAGTGGCTGCATCTTATTTTCCCTTACTTGCTCAGTGCCATCAAGATAATCTGTATAGTATCCCAAACTTCCTTGGCAGTTTTGCAATTGATGATGTTGTCAAACATGTCACCATCAACTCCATTGAATAGAATATTCATGGCCTTCTTATCTTTCCTGACTTGTTCAATATCAGGATCAGACCATTCATTCCTTGGCTTGGGGACTGATGGCTCATTTCCAGTTGCAACTCTCATTGGTACATTAGGGCCTCTCTCTATGCAATCTACACATGCCTCATCTTGAGAAAGTAAATGGAGATGCATTTTTACCTTCCAATGATGGTAATTATCTTTATCCAGAAAAGAAATCTTGACTCCAACTTCTTGTTCATCTTGCTATTTTGTTGTGATCTTTAAACTCTTTGTTTATTAAGAGTTGCTCTAATACCAATTGCTAGTCCCTAACAATGCAACAAGAATTACATAAGGGGGTCGAATGGAATTCTTGAAACTTTTTCACAAAGATATAAATGTTTTATCTTAATAATATAACTGTGTGAATTGATTTGCAAACTGCGGAATAATAACTTGGAATGAATCAAGACACAAGTAATTAAAAACACAAGTCTTTAACAACTTTCTGGATTTGAATGTATCCACCAGATATATATATATATCAAGAGAACTCTGTGTAGCAATTAACTCACAACTGCTTACAAATTTGAACAACTAAGTTTATAGAGAAATGCTAAGAATACAGCTTACAAATGTTTCTCTGAGATAATAATCTGCTTAGTTTCTTTTTGTATTTGCTGCTTCTGGTTTATATATCACCAAGATTACAAAGTATAAGACAAGATAATAAAACAAAACCTATCAAGTCTAATACTATGCTGATTCATTACTTTATTCCAGCATCTTTGAATATCTTCATAATAGCATGAAAATGGCAATGCTTCTTTGTTCTCTAAAACCCAGTTGAATAGGCTTCCACATTTCATTTGCATACACTCGACGCATGTGACTGTGTTGTCACTGTCAACAAATGTTTGAATTCTTTATCCGTCGGGTTCATGATCATCCGTCGGGTTCATGATCATTCGCCGGGTTCATGATCATCCGTCGGGTTGCCTTGTTGATCATCCGTCGGGTTGCCTTGTTGATCATCCGTCGAGTGGCATTGTTGTTTATCCGTCAGATAGCTATCTGGCACTTGACTTCATTTCATTTATGCAGAATTACAAGCTAAATTTAGTTTTGAATTAAACATAATTATACTTTGTAAAGACATTTTAAAATATTAATAAAATTATATATTCCAATTATTAATATTATTTTTAAAAATTATCTATTTTAAAAAAAATCAATAACTTATATATGTGAGTATATATATATTATTGTCAAACAATATGTATTTATAATTTCAAATAAATAAATTAAAAATCTTAAAAATATCTTTTCAAATTAAATTCAAAATATTATAAATTATTAAAAACAATCTCCTATATAATTACCCTCCATACACCTCAATTCTCGTTAGGAGGTCGAGAGCCGTTGAGACTTCTTTCTCAAGCCAACCAGAGTGACCCTGCGGCAAATCAATATAATTAATTTATTGATATCATCGGCCCAGCATAAAAAACACAAACAATCACAAAGGAAAGAGGGATTTCCTCGTAACAACCCCTGTAAACATTTGTCGTGAAACAAAACCTAAATTCATTCGTGTATTTCAAATCCCAAAAAATATCTTATTCGTCTACTAACAATCGTAATAATTACTTAACTGCATATAAATAACTTAATTACAATAACATAAAATATAAAGTCATATTCAAAAATTATTTTTATATATAAAATTTTATGTTTAAAATTAATTATTATACTATATTGTAATCTATCTATACTATTTTATTAAAGGCCGAAAAGGTTGAAATTTTGTTGGTAGTCGTTCTGGCGACTTGTAACTATCGTAATATTTAAAATAAAACATTCTTTTAAAATAAGTATAATCATATAAATGTAAATAGAATTTTAAATGTGTAATGGTCTCGGGTTTAAATAAGATAATATATGTTTTCACTCGGACTAAACAAAATTATACAATTGATCCGATCTTATATAAAAATAAAAGTAACTAAACAAAGTTATTTGGATTTGTTGTTTCGGGTTAAAATAAAATAGCAAATATTGATGATTCGGCTAAAAAATATATTATTGAACCGAGTCAAATAAAATTAAATTTTTGAAAAGTAATTTGTTAGTACGGGCTACAATAAAATTAAATTCTACCTGACTGGTTGTTAGATATAATGCAAGCTTAAAATGTGTAATAGAATCTGCCCTTAATAATTTAATTAACACAATTTTAATAGTCGGTTCGTCTGTACAATGTTTGAGTTTATATAAATTACGGGCTTTTTTCAAGTTCTATGGTATCCATACTATTTTACGAAAATGAAACTAGAGATATTTGTTAGTCAAAATAATAGTGTCAGAGTAAAACAAATCAATATATAACGTGGGCTACCAAAATTTATACAACTAATCCAGAATAAAGCAAAATTAAAATAATAAAATAATTAGATTAGCTAAAACTTAAAAAAATATATTATTATCCGGGCTAACGTAAAATATTTAACATTGATCAGGATTAAAACAGATCTCTTCTATATAATAGGAGAACAATAGATAATATTAGTGAGATTAAAAAGTCTCATTGAAAAGACTAAACTACTATTTTTTAATATCGAACTTGAGATATTTTATTTACCCATACAACCTCATACCACTACGCCATATTGTCACATCTATTTTTTATCATACACATATTATATAAGTGTGTTAAATGAATATTTTATTTAAATTTAAAAATAGTTACTTGAATTTTGCAAAAAAAAGGGAAAGTTACTTGAATATTTGTACAGTTAATTTTAAAGAATTGAATTACAGATACAAAATTAGACATAGTACATAAATGGATTGTCTTATATATTTTTTTTTTTTAGTTTGAAAATATATCTCATATATTTTTATTATAAAAAACAACTAAAATGTACATATATATATTTTAAAAATTATTGAAAATAGGTCTCTTATATATAAATAATCTATATTGGTATTACAAATTTAGATAAGTTCAGATTAGAATGAGTCAATGCATTTTTAGTTTATTTCGAAATTGAAATAAGAACTTGGTTCATTGTTCAAAAAAGACTCGAAATTTGACTTCATGACTCGACGACGAAAAATATCGTCACAATCTACGTTTAGTAAATTTAAATTACAAGATTGGCGAGAATATCTTACCAATAGTGTAATTTTTTTTAATATCTTATGTTAATATAATTTAATGTGTTTGAGGTGTTTATACGATCAAGTTAATTGCTTATTTGTAATAAAATTATTAACTTCACATATAGTGCATTATTGTTTTTGGGACTTGACTCGATTTAAAAAAAACGAAATTTGATATGAGATCTCACGAGATTTGTTAAAACTACGATGATATATTAAATCGATTTTTTTTATTTTTCACTTTAAAAAACAAACTTTTTAAAAAGAATTTTTTAGATAACCAATATTCATTGATCAGGATAATATTGTACAAATATTTTGAATTATTCAAATAAAAGTTACATCTAAACTATATCGTAACATTTGATTCAATGCATTTTATACTATTTAAGAAAAAATATATATTGTTTAATAATCCGTAGAAATTAACTAGTTGAACTGATATTTATAAACTTTATTTAATTAAAATTGATGCATAATTTTTTTTTAGAACCAAAACCCTTCGACCGGTGTATTGGGCGGGTAGAACGAGTGATAATGTGTTATTTATGTAATTTTTTCTCAAAATCACAATGGAAAGAGGGATTTTCCCCTTTTCATTGTTAAATTGGTGTACCCACATCTCTCCGTGTCTCTGTCTCTGTTTCTCTCTAAACTCTCTCTCTCTCTCTCTCTCCCTCCCTCCCTCTCTCTCCCTCTCTCTCTCTCTCTCTCCCATCTGGGATCGTTCTGTTTATTTGTTTACTAAGTTATGGATGCTAAATTAAAATTAAAGTTGTTGGAAAATCGCCGCCGTGTAGAGGAGGAATATAGGCAAAACCGTGTTCATTATCGTTTAAGGCAGAAAGCAGGTTCGTCGGGGAATAAGGTAAATTATTTATTGTGTTCTTTGTTTCTTGTGCTATTATTATTATTATTATATTATAATTATAATTATTATTATTATTATTATTTGTAATTGGAATTTAGGGAATTGATAGCCACTTTAATGCTTTTGTCCGTTCAGATGAATGCTCCTGATATGGGAAAAAAGAGAAAAGTTGATGATGCACCAATATCTAGTGCTCCTCCTGCTCCGGGGAAAAAGAGAAAAGTAGATGATGCACCAACATCTAAACCAGGGACTTCCTTGTGCAATAAGGTAAATTATATCCAGGTTTTCTTTCTTTCTCATTCTAAGTAATAAGAGCATCTCCAAGAGTTAATTTAGCCCCCTCCTCAAAAATAAAATAAAATATTAACTCTTAACTATTTAAGAGTTTCAAATACTTGTCATATCCAACAATGAATCTATCTAGTCTCTTAAATTACTTGCTAGCATTTTTTAATTAGCTAATATACCCATGTTATTTAAATAATGAAAAGTGATGTAATGAAAGAGGAGAGGAGAGAGACTCCTAATATTGAGGAGCATAAAAGAGCTCCTAACAATTTGAAGAAAAGTTAGGAGTCTCTTGGAGCTTGATTTTCATGATTTTTCCTCAAAATTTAGGTTAGGAGCTTGAGTTGAGATGCCCTTAGGGTTGCTCCAAGGGGTTGCTTGGTTTCATAGATTTGCAAGTTTTATATTATTGTTTTGTTAAGAACCGGTGTCACAGTTCATTTGGCTTAATTTTTAGACTATGGGTCAGATTTGGTTTTACACATAATAGTTTAAAACTTACACAATTGTAGTTTTATAGTATGAAGTTGGATTTGATCTCAGGAATTGAATTGTGGTTGTTGTTTTTTGATTTCCAAATGAATCTATTTTCTATTTTTACTAAAAAAATAATTTTGAGCCCTTACTCAAATATATTTATAAATGATCATGTTTGGTAGTTAAATTTTTGAACCAAATTAGAGGTTGGCCAAATGAAACCTCTTATACTAGTGTTTGGTAGTTGGTACATTTTGGAGGATTTTTTTTCTTTCCAGAAATTAGTTTGCACATACACCCTACAAGCACCAATTAACCTGCTTGCCACTTCTTGCAATGCAACTCACTTGTTTTTCTTTATTTTTTGTCTACTCTTCAGTATGGCCGCCATATTGCTTTTCTTTTTGAATTTGCCTCGGGATATGCTCTTTTTGATGCTCATGGAATGTATGAATATCCTGGATTTAGCACCACATTCAAAATAGCTGAGAAGTACCTCAATAACAACCCATTCACGCTCAGAGCTTTTTATCCCTTTTCATCTCTCCGTGACGCTCTCCATCAAATGAAGGCTATATGCAATTGTAAGTAGTAACTATATATATATAGGAAGATGATCATATAGAAACAACTTTTAAAATGTAGAAACTAATCTAAGCCACTAGATCAGTCTAATCTAATGCCCCCTACATGCACCACATAGAATTAAACTGCACCCTCCCACACAGAATCTCAACTTTTCCCCTCCATTTTCAATTTGATTTTTCCCGTCAGAAAAATTCGACTTCACTATATTTTTCTCCATCTCCCAATGATCAATTTGCATACCATATGTGATATATTTCGATGTGATTTAGAATTTTTATACTTTAGTTTCTAGTTTTTATTATAAAGAAGTTTCTATTGGATTAGCCATATATATATATAGGGACCTAATGAGAACCCAATTAAAATGAGAACTGATAACCAAATACATGCAATAAATTTTTGTAATGACTATTATAATATTAATGAATAATTATTTTAAGCTAAAAAATAATTGGAATCTTATTTTATATGAAAGGTTCTCTCATTCCCTTTTTAAGAGTGTTCCCCCGGAACCTTACTCTCTCTCTATATATATATATTGAGGGTGACCTTAGGTCAGTACATGAGGTTATAACAAAAAATAATACAACATCATTGGTCATTTTGGGTGGATTCTGATATTAAAAATTTGCCATCCAGATTTTTTATTCAAATAGCTTATAACCTTAGGTAACTCCCTGAGGTCATCCTCGCCTCTCTCTCTCTCCCCTATTATATATTTGTTTTTTTTAATTTTCTATAATTCTATTCCATGTTTGTCTTATAAAAAAAATTATGTATTTTGTTTGTAGCCAATGTGACCAAGGAGCTGAAAAGTTTTTTAGTGGATAATATTCCACAACCAAGATCTGATTATCAAATTGCAGTTGCAAATGCACTGTTGGGACGTAATATATGTTTAGCAACAGGGATATTTGTGATAGTTGGTCAAATAATCGATCAGGTTATGCGTGGTTTGCGGGCAAAAATTGACAAATTCATCGACTTGGAGGTTTGTTTCCTTTCTGTTAAGTAATCATTTACATGTACGAGTACAAGTACGTGTATGTGTACTTTTCTGATAAAAGACTTATTCATGTGTACCTTTTTCTAGAAATAAGTGATTTCTGCAAATAAGAAATGTTAAACCCCTATCAAACATTTAGATGTGAATTTTTTCCCTAAGATAAGGAAACTTGAGAATGGCTCAACAAAAATAAGTCCTTATTTCCATCCTCATCAAATAAGTCTGGCCAAACATACCCAGTATATATGATTTCTTGCAAACTAATTTGTTGATTTTCTTTTATCTAGCCCGGAGACTTGAGAATGGCTCAACTGAATTTGGCACGCAGTTATCGTTGGCAAAGTTGTGCGTGCAAAGAAAGTTCCATAGTGCAAAGAAATTTTCACACTGGTTTTGCAAACAAAGTTGTGGTTGTCCCACATAAATTTAAAGGACTTTTCATCGCCAAGGGTTTGGGTAAAAAGAATTTTATCTGTACTAAAAATTTAGTACCTGGTAAAGTTCTTCACGGTGACAAATTAATATCTGTTCAGGTGAATTAATTTATTTTATAGTAGTATTTGGCTCTTCATTAATTAATAATCTTTATAATCCATGATTATTATTAACATTGCATTATTATCATTTACTCCCTTCATCCTTCCCAATTCTTTATATTTGGGTTTTCTTTTCGGAGGAGCAGAGTAAAATATAAAGATTCCCGTTTATGTGTTAAGCTGAAGCGTAGAAACACTATAAAAAAGGCATTTTTGTATAAGTGGGTGTTTATATTAGATCTGGACATAATTTTAAAAGGTGGTTCTTTTTTTTTTGTTGGGCTTGTTTTAAAAACGAGTACGTTATATATACTGGACTTTCAGTCATTGACACACTCTAAACATCCAATCAACATCCAAGCTGCCTCCCTCATCCTCCACAAATCCTCAACAAACCACCACTGATTGTGATTATTTTGAAAGCGGAGAATATGATGATGTACAAATATAACTTTTTATCCACTTTTTTAATATATTTTAGTATTATGACATATGGGCCTACACTTCTCTTTTGAGTTTGCAGATAGTAATTAGCATGTCATTTCTCTTTATATGTGTAAGTATATACTAATCAATGTAGTGCGCTTCATTTACCAAAACCCGAGCTTCATTTTTCGGTTTATGCTTAAGCTACCAGAGAGATCTTACGCTTCGTTGTGTTTTTTGCCTTAAGTAACACTGAATGTATATAATTTTCCCTATTTCAGAAGGATGATGGAACTGAAGTTGAGTACAGATTATGGAATCCGCATATGTCAAAGTTGGCGGCTGCTATACTGGGCGGTCTTACTAATATATGGATCGTAAGTATTATATATACAATAGCAAATGAGTTATACAATTTATTTATTTATTTTTGCTTCATTTAATTCGGTTTATGTTTTTCAGAAACCCGGGTCTCACGTTTTATACCTGGGAGATGTATGTGGAATTACAGTTTTACAATTATCCGATCTTGTTGGCTCGGTAAGTTATATAGTATGTGCTTGATCATGGCTTGTTTGTATTTTTATGCTATGTTACTCATACGCGACACTTATTTAGTGTCGGATCATTTGACTTAAATGTGGACACTTTGACCAACTTAGAGATTAAATATGACTAGAACTTATGATTTAAAATCAATATGTGTGTGAGAAGGGAGAAATAAACAAGCATGAGATAAAAGTAGAGAAGATATCTAATTTCAAGGTCAATTACAAAATCATGTTTAATGTGAGTTTTGTTATTAATTTTTGTTAAGATGTCATACTTGATAATTTGATACACTTGTTCATCAATATATTATGCTGTGTCGCGGTGCCATGTCCAAAAATAGGTCATACCATGTTTAAAAATAGGACCATGTCCCCGTGTCTCAAAATTTAGATTTTTCAAGTCCGACACTCGGATATGGGTCGTGTCCCACACTCCACAACCAAGTTGGAGTAACATAGTTTTTATGTTCCATATCATTTATGCATAGCTTGGATGTTTAAATATGCAGGATGGAATGGTGTATGTAATTGGGTTGTCAGATGTTGTTGCAAACACGGTGGAGGAGAGGTCGAATGTTGTTACATTTCCAGAAAATTTTTGTTTCCGTAAGGACATGGTTAGTAGAGATTATCGCATGGTTAATGGTATGGATTACCGCATGGTTGTTGGCATGGTGGATGTCATCCTTGGTGATATCGTTTATCCAGATCCCTCTTTGCAGGTTATTTTCACCCATATTTTAATGTCTTCTATTTTTAAGTAAATAAGGTATCATAACTGGATTATATATTAACTTTTCCAAAACATAAAAAATAAAAAAATTTACCTTTTTTTTAAAGAATGGTTATGATTTTTTTTTAAAAAATCAGTGTGATTGCAATCATTTAAAAAATAAAGACAGCAGCTACCTCTTGGTACAAATTATTAATATCGGAATAAGGATTAAAAATGCGGTGGTATCTTTAAATATTTGTTTTTTTATTGATTTATAATATTTGAATTAAATGAACATGTCTCACTTTAAAATTAATTTAATTATAATCGCTCAAAAAAGGATTAAACATTAAAAAAATTGTACTTTTGCTACAATAATGCACAGTTTCCTGTTAAATGCTTTCTCAATACATTTAAAAAGGAAGGTTGTTCTATGGTTATGAAGTATTATTTTGAAATGCTTTATAATCTTTTGAATTGTTCATGATTCCAACATTATTTTAGTTATTCCCTCATCCCACCTATTTTAATTTGTAAATTACCCTTTAAGACTTGATAGCTGGTAAAGTTTTTTGGTTTTAGAATCTTGGATTATTAGTTGAGTGTTTTTCTTTTTGTTTTTTTTCAGTTAAAAGATTATAAGTTTAGTTTTGAATGTACAATGGGAACTAAGATTTTATATTTGTGATGCCTTATAGTTTCTTCATGTATGACTTGGAGATATAGGTGGGTATTTTGTGGTATTGCTCTTAGATGTTTAGTTTTTAAATATAGTTGTGACCGTGCTTTTTTGTTGGGCAGGTGAATTATATAGCTAGGTATGCTCTATTACATCTTAAAACCGGCGGTCATTACTTGATCTGCACACGGGTATGTCTTCTTTTATGATATTTGTTGTATTTAGTCTACAAAGTGTGAATGTCCTTTGGAGTTCTGTTAAACCATGTTTCTAACTTGTGCGAATTGCAGGCAAAAAACATCAATTTCACTAGCCAAGTTAAAGATCCGTTTGCTGACCACGACAAACTTCCCTTCAGCGTGAGGATAGAGTTCAAGACCAACGAAATTGTCACGTTAGAACCAATAGGGAGGGGGCATGCCGTCGCTGTTGGCGGTTACCGCATGGTACAGTAATAGATGGATGTTTGCTTAGTATATTGTCATCACTTGAACTCCCATTTTGTGCTGAACAAGAAATGAATTCTATTTGAACTTCGTTATCACTTGCACTCTGTGCTGCTTAACAAAGTTCTAATTTTCCATTTCCTATTTAGTCAGGGGTTACTTGTTATTAGTGTTTCCTGCTATTATTGGAATTCCGGAATTCATCTGTTATTATTTTGTTATCACTTTTTAGTTATAGTTCAGCTTGCAATTGATATGTTATATTTTTGTTATCCCTTTTTAGTTATAGTTCGACTTGCAATCGATATGCCGTCCAAGTGCCAATGCTACCGAGCCGCGTATATAGTTGATTTTGTGCAAAGCTGATTTTTTATGTCTCTTTTTATTTCTTTTTGGGGGATTATGTGGCCCTCTAGCTAGCTTTATTTTCATAGCTTGGGACGCTATTGCTTCTGCAAAGTGTCGTTACATTGTTTTGTTTGTAACAAGGCTATATCCTCTTTGAATGCCAGGGTTAATACAAATCCATACATTTGTGGACTTGGAAATTATGGAGGTTTTCAGGGCCAGCATTATTTAAGTTATTATTGTGGACTTGGAAATCCTGTAGCATTTTTTAAGTTATATCTGTTTTATCTTCTACTGAACAATCTCAAGTGTTTTCTGTTCAGTCTTCCACTTCTAAACAATCTTTTACTGCTGGTTTGTAATTGTTTCAAAGGAGGGATCAGCCTTTTGTTTTTGGTTATTTATGTTTAAGTTGTCTAAAGGATGCATTGTTTCTCGTTATGTATATCTGGATTTGGACCATACAGATGTAACTGAAATTGGATTTGTATGGACACTAAAATGTCCTTTAGCATCATCAAATAAAGCTGAATCCTGATTACAATGTAAAGTTTACGCTCTTGGACTAGGATATTCTATGGTCGTTATTCGCACACTGGATGGTTTATGCTGATTATGGGAGGAAAATGGTTAAGAGTTGTTTTGGCAACTCAAAACTCAATAGCCGGGCAATGGTCCAATTTTGTTGTTTTAGTCTTTGAGCTTGTTTGTTTGCTGCAGTTCTTTGAAGGTGGTTGACATATATTAGATATTTAGGGTTGGGGCAAGGCTTGGAAGAAAGCTCCCCGTCCTATTCTGTGTGTGTATATAACAGTTCTCGCTGTTCTGTGGAACCCGAGGTCAGCATTAAACAAACAATCGAGCAAGTTTGGATGTGCTTAGTCAAGGCCTTTAGAATTTAAAGAATTTCCAACTCATTACACCATTTTGGTGTAAGTGTAAAAACTAGAGAAATTACTAAAAATACTAAATTTTATAATTTATTTTTTTTCGATTTTACTATCTTATGATTTTTTTTGCAAAAATACGGAATCAATCAAAATCAACCAGGTATGCAACTAGTTAAATGAAGTTTTTATTTTTTGTTACATTTGATGTTGCATGTAGTTGCAGAACTCGTCAAATATTCCATCCGGTTGATTTCAATTGTGTAAAAGCGTATTTTTGCAAAGAAAATAGAAAATAGTATTTTTGCTAATTAAAAAGTATTTTTGCAAAATATTTTTAAAAAATGACTGTAATTTTGTAAAAATAATTTTAGATTTGGGTATTTTTCAAAAAACCCTAAAAACTACGCTATTTTCTAATTCAATTCCAATCCATCAACACAAAGTTCACACTATTCTTGTACTATATGACTATTTTATCACTAAAGTAAAAAATAAAATTAAAAAGTAAAAAAGTGGTGTGATATGAATGGAACAAATTTTTAGATATAATGCAGACTTAAAAATGTGTAACAGATTCTAATCTTAATAATTCAATTAACACAATTTTAATAACTGGTCCGTTCGTACAATGTTTGGGTTTATGTATATTACAGGCTTTTTTCAAGTTCTATGGTGTCCTTACTATTTTACCAAAATGGAACTAGAGCTATTTTGTTAGTCTAAATAATAGTGTCTGAGTAAAACAAATCAATAATAATTTGGGCTACTAAAATTTATACAACTAATCCAGGATAACGCAAAATTAAAATCATAAAATAAATAGATTAGCTAAAACTTAAAAATATTTATTTTTATCCGGGCTAACGTAAAATATTTAACATTGGTCAGGTCTTAAAAAAATTAAACTAAATTAAATGTGACTGTGTTGTCACTGTCAACAGAGTTTGAATTCTTTATCCGTTGGGTTCATGATCATCCGTCGGGTTCATGATCATCCGTCGGGTTGCCTTGTTGATCATCCGTCGAGTGACATTGTTGTTTTTTCCGTCGGGTAACTATCTGGCACTTGACTTCATTTCATTTATGTTAGTCCCTTAACAATATAGCAAGAATTACAGAAGGGGGGTTGAATGGAATTCTTGAACCTTTTTCTCGAAATAAAAATGTTCAACTCGAATATAGATATAAGTGTTTTGATTAGCACAAAGCGGAATAGAAACTTAATTGAATCAAAACATAAGTAATTAAAAACAAGAGTCTTTAAAAACTTTCTGGTGGATTTAAACAATTCCACCAGAGATATATATTATATATCGAGAGGACTCTGTGTGCAAGAATGCTCACAGCTGCTTACAAATTGAACTGCTGAGAATACAGGGAAATGCTAATGATTCTTCTTACAAAGATTTCTCTGTTTTTGTGTATCTCAACTTCTCATTTTTCTATTTGCTACGTTCTTGGTTTATATATTACCAAGATTACAAAGTCAAAAAGACTGAATAAATATAAAAACTATCAGTCTTAAGCTTTGCTGCTTTTCGTCCTCTATTACCCAGTTAATGGGCTTCCACAGTAGATTTGTATACATCTCGACAGCTGTGCTCAGCTTTCACTGTTCAACTGCTGTTTGAATTCTTTATATGATCATCCGTTGGATTCTATGAACATCCGTTGGATATAGATCATCCCGACTTTTTGAACATCCGTTGATGGCTTCATTGATCATCCGTCGACTGCTATTTTAAACATCGTTGATAGTCATTTGATCATCCGTCGATGGCTTTGTTAATCATACGTTGGTAGCTATTTTGGCACTTGACTTCATTTCACTTATGCAGAATTACAAGACATCATTTATATGCAATTAATCAACCTACTATGCATATCTAGTTAAAGTCAACATGACTTATAGGCTACTACAGAATCTATATAAAGATGTATACAGAACTGTGCTACACACTTATTATTACATAAGCTACTCACTCGATGGATAATTAGTTAACATCAGTTGGGACTATAATGAGTTATCCGTCGGGACTATCATTCTTATCCGTCGAGTGCTACATTATTTCACTAAGTAAAATCTACTTAGATGTTTTGTTTATGAAATCATCAATACATAACATATGCACAACAATTTATGCAGAATTACAAGACATCATCTATGTACAATTAATCAACCTATTCTGCATATCTAGTTAAAGTCAACATGACTTGAGTACTACTACAGAATCTAAATAATGTGTATGCAGAAATGTGCTACAGACTTATTGTTACACAAGCTACTCACTCGATGGATAATAATCATCATCTGTCGAGACTATATTGAGTCATCCGTCGGGACTATAATCCTTATCTGTCGAGTGCTATATTTTTCACTAAGTAAAATTACCAAGGTGTTTTGTTAATGAAATCATCAAGTTCACAACATTTCCACAACAATCTCCCTCAATTTATGTCTATTGGAATCGTAGCCAGAAATTAAGAGAAACTTGATGATAACAAAACACCCTAAAAATACAACTTTGAAAGTAAGTAGATAAAACTGTAAAGTGCTTCAATTAACAAAATGTACAAAGATTTTCTCACAGTCATTTTCAAGGTGCTCCTCTAGCCTGAGCAGATTAATCTATTTCCTTGAATATTTGGACCTCTTTCCAAGCTTTCTGTTGTTTTCTTCTATCTGATTTTGGAGTTGTCTGTGGAATTCCAGTTCATTAGATTCTGAGAGATTTAGCTTTTCTTGCATTTCCAAAAGAGTCTCATTGCTAGAGATGCTCAATTGGTCTTCTAATCTGAAAAATCTTCTCACTCCTGTCATCCATAAACTCCATCAGCCAGTAGGGCCTTAGATGCACCCGTCTCCATGTGTAAGGAATAATTAGAGTCTTTGGGAGTGCATCTTTAGCTATAATACTCCTCAGTTCTTCAATCTTCTTTAGAACCAGTTTTCTTGCAGTTACATTGAATCCAAAATTCTTCTTGAACGATGAATAAACCTTTATCTGTACAGTTTGGCTTTCTTGAAGGATCCTGTGAAGTGGCCATTGAATCTCCTTTCCTCCCTTGTACTTGAAAACTAACCTTTCAGGTAGATTCCTGTAGGCATCAATCCCTCTCACTTCTTCTAGTTCATCTAGATAGAGTTTAGATAAGAGATTCCTTGATGTCACACAAGTACATGTAATCTCCCTTGTTGACTTTGGATTGTGCTTTAGTTAGAGATTTGGATTTGAGAGGTGACAACTTCACTTCTTGACTGCTCTTGACTTTGTTCTTTTTGGCTTGCTGAGGACTGGAAAATAAAAGTCGGGAATTGGTAGACTCTCTCAGTCTATTGGTTCATCCTTAGGCACAATAGGTTCACCAGAATGTTCCTGT